>NC_137888.1:179445940-179643259 GCF_963455335.1 Martes martes | reverse complement strand
TAGTTTCAGGGTCCACATATGAAAATGCTGGTGGGGGTAAAGAAAACAGAAAAAAAAACAAGCAATAAAAATTACAATATTAGGAATTGGTTCTGAGTATACAAAGATAGATGAAATAATAGTTGTCATCTTACACTATAGGTGTTGTTTGTAGATCTGACTGGGTCAATGAAATGAGAAGGATTTGAGGACTACCTATACCCCCTTCAACCTGAGCAGTTTAATCTGTTTTATATTAAAATTTTATTTAAAGAGAGATTTCTTAGGCCAAAACATTTTGAGAATAATTGTCTTAGAGAAGAAAGAAATGTGATTTTTGTATCTCAAAAAGATATTTAATATGCTAGATGCCATTCTTTTTTTTAACCAGGGACAAGAAGAAAGGAAATGGAGTTGAATAATATTTGAAGGGAAGACTTAAAAGGAAATGTTCCTTGATTCTGAGAGTATCAACATCCTACAAAAATAGCATTTATGTGAATCAAACTAATAGAGATCTTTCCTAGAAACTTTATAGTTGATGTAGAACCATTCAGGATGATTTCATTTTCCCCATTTTCACTTTCATCTTTCTCTGGGTGAATCATTCTGTGGTGCCCCACTAGTTTCTACGTGGGATGTTTCTATACTCCCCACTGGGTTCCTAAACTAAGAAATGGGTTCGGGGGTGCCTGGGTGGCTCAGTGGGTTAAAGCCTCTGCCTTCAGCTCAGCTCATGATCCTAGGGTCCTAGAATCGAGTCCCGCACCGGGCTCTCTGCTCAGTGGGGAGCCTGCTAAAAAAAAAAAAAGAAAGAAAGAAAAAAGAAATGGGTTCCAGTGGGAGAGAATTGAATGGTCCCAATCAATCTGATTTGTGAATTGGTTGTATATGGTTTTAAATATTTGCTTTTAGATGATCCTTTTTCCTTAGTATATATCTTACTTTTAAAATTTAAATATGAAACTGGCTCCTATCTCCTTTCAAGAGAATTTAGAAGCCTTTCTTAATTTGGCAATTTTGGCAATTGGTAAATACCAAGTATTTATAGTATTTTTTTCTTTCTAAAAACAGAGGCTGCCTAGGCATGGCCCATTACAACTCCATCTTTAACAGCCACACTATGGTTTGGGGGTTGTTGGTTTTTGGGTTTGTTTTTTTTTTTTTTTTTTTAAGTGACACAATATGATTGATGTAATCTGGCATGATTCATTACCATGTCAAGCATCAGCAGAACATTTTGAAAAAATATTCATCAAAATCTATTACTGTAGAAATTGCCACTTGCAGATTCTTTTTCTGGCTAATTTCCTGCGTGGTAAAACAACACCTCATTGACGTCAGAGTACACGCTTTTAGGAAGTGTGGCTATTAAAATAGGTGTTCCTAAAGTCCTGGCATTGCCTTAAGGTTTATCATTAAGCAGCTAAGAAACATCAGGTAAAATCTCAAAGGTGTTTCTTCCACTTACACACTATGTCTAACTAAAAGAAACAGTGTTATGACTGGTGCTCTTGCCTAGATCCTACTTTTTGGTTACCAGGATAAAAATCCTTATGTTCAGGTTGGTTGTAGCTTAATCAGATGATGACAAAGAGAAACAAAGAGCTAGGTCATGGGCTCATTGGACTGTCCATTGCTTTCTTAGGGGATATATTTGCTGCACAAAAGTCAGGGTCATACAGCAAAAGTCTAATGTCTCCCTTTACTCTCTAGTGGACACATATTTTGAACTAGCTTCATTGTCTATGATATGACCAATAGTGATCCTGATGGAAGTCAACCAAAGCCCTATTTACAAACACTCTAAAACTAGATCATTCCAACAGTCACAAACTACCCAAGGCATGATTCCTCACTCACCTGGTTTATGGTTTTGTGCCCTTCCTATGTGCAAGATAGAGGAAGGATTATAAGTCAATAAAATTCTTCAGTTTCAATGTAAGACTGTTTCACTTTTGAATTTAAAACTTAAAAAAAAAAAAAAAAAAGGCATCTCTCCAGGAGTGCCTGGGTGGCTCAGTCAGTTAAACATCCAACTCTTGATTTCAGCTCAGGTCATGATCTCAGGTCCTAAGATAGAGCCTCAAACCCCATATCATGCTCCATGCTTAGTGGAGAGTCTGCTAGAGGATTCCTCTCCCTCTCCCTCTGCCCTTTCCCCTGCTCATGCACACTCTTGCTCTCTCTCTCTCACTCTTTCTAAAAATAAATGAATAAATCTTTAAAAAAAATCATCACTCCAAAAGTCCTACTCCCTCAACTCATTTAAGCGGATTCATTAATTACTGTATGAAGCTTCATGTTAGCCAGTATTCACCACTTTTTCAACTGGTTTTTTAAAAATATTTGGTGTTCAGCTAATTTTTTAGATTGTAACCCCATCAATTAAGAATTGTTTCTTTTTTATCCTTGCTATAATGTGTATTGTCATAATTTATAAAAGATGTGAGCTAAGGTGAATGTTTAAAGATACATTTTTAAACGCGGATTTTTTTTAAAAAGAAAGGTCTTTTGGAGTAGCTTCACAAATCATTTTCAAAAACTATTTTAGCATCAAAAATCTCTCCTGCCTTAATTTTATCTGTGTTACCAAAATACACATCAAATGTTTGCCATGACTATATCTTTTTAGCTGCCGCACCCCCAATTTTGTATTCTGTGTACTGAGTGTGGCATACAGAAAAAGCATGCATTCAAAAATGTTTATTGAGAACATAGTAGGTGCAAGTCACTGTTCTAAGCCCTACCGACACACAGTTGAACAAAGCCCTCCCCACTGGGCTCATATTCTATGGGAAGATAAGCAGGAACCAAATGCATAAGTAAATATATAATGCATCATACATGATGAGTGCTAAGGAGAAAAATAAAGTGAAGTGAGTATATGGGGGCTAGTGGCAACTCTACTTCTTTGGTCATTTATTCAAAATATACATTTGGAATATACTCCACCTTCTATGTATAAGGCACTGCACTGGGAAGCAGGCAAGACACACACAAGCCCTGACATATACCTCCTCATAGGAGACAGAAACTTAAATGTAACCAATTTATTAAGCATTCTGAACCCTGGTGGGGTAATCAGCCATGAAATAGTAAAATCATTACTTTCAAGTATGCACTACACATGTTTCCTTTCCTACTCCCTAATGGATATGTATGAGTTCTCCAGAAAGCACTGCAGGAGTCCTCCTTCATGAGAGTTCATCAGTGTAGCCTCAATATTCCCCCTAGGTTCCACCCTAAGTCCCCACCCCTAGCCTCTTGACAGGCAACCCTCTGTGGGGACAGCTAGCAAAACAACACAATCCTGGTTGGTCCACTTACATCACACCAAACTCACAAGTTCTTATTGTTGAGTATAGCATTATAACCTTGTTCCCGTTATTCTCTCTTTATTGTGTCTCCCTTGTTCATTTTCTCAAACTCAAATAGGCACAAAGACAGAGCAGAAGAATATACAAGGAAATGTACAGCCAGGGACTAGACTCCCAGTCTTCCTTCCGGCAGATATTTACCTTTTCTTCAGGAAAGTGTCCTGAGGCTCTCACTCTTAGGTAGGAAAATGAAATATTCCACTTTCATTTTCCATAAGTAGGGAAGGAGGAAAGCCACCACTTTGTTCTCAATACCTTTCATCTTTCAGACTTTACATTTTATATAGTCAAGGAGAAAATTTTAAATTATGAGAGATGAGAAGGAATAAGAAAATGTAACACATAGTAAAAAGAAAATATAACCAATAGAAGCAGATCAATAGATGACACATTTATTGAAATTAACAAAGGCTCTAAATAACTCTTATGCATACATGAAATGTTTTATAGGAAGAGATAGATAAAATGAGGGTATTTCTGGCAAGAAAATGGAAACTTACCAAAGAACCAAAGTGTAAATTCTAGCACCAAAAAGAATGATAATGCAGTATCTATTATTTTTTAAAGTTCATGGAAGAGACTTAGTATAAAATTGAATGCTGAGGGAGAAAGGACTAATAAAGTTGAATTTAAAATATTCAATCTGGGGCGCCTGGGTGGCTCAGTGGGTTGAGGCCTCTGCGTTCGGCTCGGGTCGTGGTCTCAGGGTCCTGGGAACCGGCCCTGCATCGGGCTCTCTGCTCGGCGGGGAGCCTGCTTCCCCCTCTCTCTCTCTGCCTGCCTCTCTGCCTACTTGTGATCTCTCTCTGTCAAATAAATAAATAAATAAATAAATAAATAAATAAATAAATAAAATCTTTAAAGTATTCATACTGAAGCCAGGGGCAGGGAGAGGTTGAAAAAAAAGTAAATATATGTAGAGAGCATTTACAAACTCCAGGAAAGCACCAAATGATCTAACTGTAAAATTGGAATCCTCAAAGGAAATAAAAAGAGAAGAAAAACATTTGAAAACATGTTGTTAAATTTTTTACAAGTGATGTGAAAAACTTCAACCTGTAGTTCCAAAAAACTCAACAAACTCTCAGCCAGTAAAAATGCAAAATAAATCAGTTTAAAATAGTCGAATATTAGAATAGACCAAGTTAAATAGGTTTCTTTTCTGAAGACCTTAGAGTCTTCAGCATATACATTACAAAATTCTAATCTGGGGGAATATAATGGACACATTTTGCAATTCTTTAGAAAAGGAAACCCTATTTTTAAAAGAAGTTCTTTTTTTTCTTTCCTTCCTGAGGCAACCATTCCCAGGTACTTGTTTTGTGAAACCCTAGGATGGTGATAGGGAGAGATTTTTATTATTAACATATAATGCATTATTTGTTTCAGGGGTACAGGTCTGTGATTGGTCAGTCTTATACAATTCACATCACTCACCATAGCACATACCCTCCCCAATGTCCATCACCCAGCCACCCCATCCCACCCACCCCATCCCCTCCAGCAATCCTCAGTTTGTTTCCTGAGATTAAGAGTCTCTGGTTTTGTCTTGTTTCATTTTTCCCTTTTTACCTCTATGATCTGCTGTATTACTCCTCAAGTTCCTCATATCAGTGAGCTCATATAATAATTGTCTTTCTCTGATTGACGTATTTTGCTTAACATAATACCCTCTAGTTCCATCCACATCATTGCAAATGGCAAGATTTCATTATTTGATGGCTGCATAATATTCCATTATATAATTTTATATTGTATTCCATATATATATAATAGAATGAATGAATACACATACACACATACACACACACACACACACACACACCATATCTTCTTTATCCATTCATCTGTTGATGGACATCTAGTCTTTTTCCATAGTTTAGCTCCTGTGGACATTGCTGTTTTAAACATTGGGGTGCACATGCTCCTTCAGATCACTACACTTGTATCTTTGGGATAAATACCCAGTAGTGCAATTGCTGGGTTGTAGGGTAGCTCTATTTTCAACTTTTCAAGAAAACTTCATACTGTTTTCCAGAGTGGCTGCACCAGCTTGCATTCCCACCAAGAGTGTAAGAGAGTTCCCCTTCCTCCACATCCCCGCCAACACCTGTTGTTTCCTGACTTGTTAATTTTAGCCATTCTGACTGGTGTGAGGAGGTATCTTACTGTGGTTTTGATTTATAGTTCCCTGATGCTGAGTGATGTTGAGCACTTTTTAATGTGTCTGTTGGGCATTTGGATGTCTTCTTTGCAGAAATGTCTATTCATGTCTTCTGCCCATTTCTTGCTTGGATTATTTGTTCTTTGGGTGTTGAGTTTGATGAGTTCTTTATAGATTTTTGGATACTAGCCCTCTATCTAATACGTCATTTGCAAATATCTTCTCTCATGCTGTCGGTTTAGGGAGAGATATTTAAACAGACTACAAATTAGAGCTCATTATAGTAATGTGGATAATATGCTTTATAAATATAACCAATAGATCAAGCAGGTTTCTTTTTTTAATATTTATTTCAGAAAGAGACAGAAAGAGAGTCACAGGGTTGGAGGGCAGTGGAGAGGAAGAGAGGAAGCAGACTCCCCACTGAGTCGGGAGCTGAACACAGGGCTCAATTCCACAACCCTGAGTTCCCAACCTCAGCCGAAACAAAGAGTCAGACCCTTAACCGACTGAGTCACCCAGGTGCCTCACATCAAACAGGTTTACCTAAGTTTAGAACAAATGTATAAGTGAGCAGGATGTTAAGAGTATTCTATGTGAACTAAGGGCTTATGTGAGAGTAAAATACCAAAAGGGTCTCTAAGAAAAAATGAAAAATTCAGTATGACAGGAGACCAGGATACTTCGAAGAATGGCTAAGAAAAGTATAGTAGGCTAATTTGGGGGCAGCTTTGTATACCAAATGAAGGATTTTGAATTCTACCCATCTTTTTTTTTTTTTTTTTTAATTTTGCAAGGAGTAGGATGGGATAGACAGGGGGGAAAAACAAGCTGGGGATGGTCAGCTTTTTCAAAAAATTTAGTTTGCCGGTTATGTGGGGATCGAACTAGTATGAGGCCGTTGGTAACAGATAACCAATTAGAAAACTACTAAAACCTAAGGAGAGTGGCAAGAGAAAAAAAACAGATGTAAGAGCTATCTGTAGAATTTCTCTCAGTAGAGAGAACCATCTAATGATTAATTTGATGTGTCAACTTGACTGGACCAAAATGTGCCCAGTATTTGTTCAAACATTATTCTGGGTATATCTGTGAGGCTATTTCTGAATGAGCCTAATATGTAAATCAGTAGACTGAGTAAAGCAGATTGCCCTCCCTCGTGGGAGTGGCCCTCATTCAATCAGCGGGAATCCTAAGTGGAATAAAAAGGCACAAAGAAAAAGGAATTCCTCCTGCATGACTGCCTTGAGTTGGGACACGGGTCTTTTCCTGCCTTCAGATTCAGTCTACAACATTGGGTCTTCTTGGGTCTTGAGTCTCTGGCTTTGGAGTGGTGTTTACCCCATTGGCTCTCCTGGTCCTCAAGCCCTAGATTCAGACTGGAACTACACATCAGCAATTAGGGTCTCCAACTTGTTAACTGCAGATCTTGGGACTTCTCAGCCTCTACAGTTGCTTGAGCCAATTCCTTGTAATAAATCTCTTTCTATAAATATGTACATTCTACTGGCTCTGCTTGTCTGGAAAACCCTGCCTAATACATACTTGTGTTGAGCATCTGACCACTGTTGTTTGGAAAAGATATCTCTGAGCACATGGTTGAAATAGGAGTGAGGCTAAGCTACAACTCAACTTGCCTAACTTACCAATCAACGGGGATTTGGGGGTGACAATGAGAATGACTATGAGAAGTAGGAGGAAAGCAAAGCAGAGAGCAAGAAAAGACCCTATAACATGGTGGGTTTTTTTAATCAGTTCACAAGTCTTGATGTGGAATAAGCAGGAAGCCCTAATGCCAGTTCAAAACTGCTGAGGATCCAAGGTCCACAGGATGTTGGAAAAGCAGCTTCCTGCACAAGAGAAGCTTATGGCCAAAGTAGTATCTCCTGGGAAAACCCAAATTTTATCTGGAGGGAAAAGGAGGAAGGATTCTTCAAAGAGAGTTAGTAACATTTAGTTAGGTCTCACAAGAATGTCCCAACTTAGCCCTGGTTATTCACCCCAGAGTTCAGTTGTACCCCCCCACCCCGCAAAGTTATGTTCAAGTCCTAATCCCCAGTACCTAGAATGTGACTTTATTTAGGAATAGGGTCTTTGCAGAGGTAATCAAGTTAAGATGGGGTCATACTGGATTAGGTTGGTGTCCCTTATAAGGAGAGACATGGATACTCACACACACACACACACACACAGAGCACTTTGTAAAGATGGAGGCAGAGAGTGGAGTGAAGCCACTGCAAACCAAGCAATGCCAGTGATTGCCAACAACCACCGGAATCTGGAAGAGCTAAGAAAGGATTCTCCTTTAGAGCCTTCAGAGGGATCATGGCTCTGCAGATGCCTTGATTTTGGACTTCAAGAATAAATTCTTGTTGTTTTAAGCCACCACAAACTGGATGGAAACTAATACAGGAGAAATATGGGTCTGAACCATATAAAATCATTCCTTTTCTAAATATAGGTGAATGTCAATTTATTTCCTATAATTTAGTCTGCTACTGCTTTTTAGATGATGATCTGTGCTACAGACATGTAAATTCACATTTCCAAGGTCACTTCCAAGGTAGGAATAGGCAGAGCCAGAATTGAAATTCAAAATCTGGCTCCAGAGCTCATAGTTGGATCACTTTGACAAAATAATTAGGCAGAAATCCAGAGTATAAGTGAGTGATAAGTCTGGGAGGATTGATTTTACTTTTTACGTTTAGCTTTGCTTTGCTTCTCTTTTTCTTGTACGATCATCACTGAGGAGCAGGGACCTATTTCCATCTAGATCACAGGAAAGAGATGTTGAAGAACATTGGAGAGAAATGGGAAGATGTGACAGACTTGGCCTCCATGTCTACAGCATGACAATTCTTGAATCTGGTTCTGGTTTTATTCTCTGAGTACAGAGCCTTGCGGCAAGCCCCTTTGCTAAGTGCATTTGACGTTGTCACTATACATTTCTCCAGGTGCAACATGGACTATAAATATCTGTTTATTGGCTCAGACCCTTGGAGTGGCCCTTACATGTGAAAAAATTTATATGTAGCAAAGTCTCTGCCCGTCAAACACACATCGAGGCAGCAAATCTCCGCAGCAGGACAATCGTTAAGACTTTCACAAAAAAACAACACCTCATTAACTCATATATAGCCTCTATTTGCCGCCTTTATCTCCCAGGACAATCAGAAGTCCTCTCATTCAGTTAGGCATGTTTCTTCAGAGAACCCCTGTGTACTCTCTTGAATTTTTGAGGTTAGTCAAAATTGACACCAGAGGGTGATTTCATACAAAATGTTCTTCATGTTGGTTGTACCTATTCTTGCTGCCAAGACTTTCGTTTCCAGTATCAGGGGTTCTTAAACTTCTTGAATTGGAGAACATTTTAACAATCATTTTGACTCCCCAGAAAAATGCACATAAGGGAAAATGTTGCTTATGAGTTCATGGATTTAATTAATCTCCTGAAACCTATCCTGGACCATGTACTTTTTTAAAAAAAATTTTATAGAATTTATTTATTTATTTGGCACAGAGAGAGAAATCACAAGTAGGCAGAGAGGCAGGCAGAGAGAGAGGGGGAAGCAGGAGAGCCCGATGCAGGGCTCAATCCCAGGACCCTGAGACCATGACCTGAGCTGAAGGCAGAGGCTTAACCACTGAGCCACCCAGGCACCCCTGGACCATGTACCTTTAAAAGAGACTCTTGAGCTTTAGAACCTAAATAGGTAAAATAGCATGATGCTATGATGTGAAAAGTTGGGTTAGAGATTCTTCCTCTTGCAAGTGAAAAAAACAAAAAACAAAAAACAAAAAAACACCCTTAACTATCTTAAGTACTAAAACAAAACAAAATAGAATATGGTGGTCAAGGTAGTGGAGGAGATAATGCTTCACATTAATCTAGGGGTAGCACTGACATGGCCTGATAAAGGTTATACATGATTTGGCCAAGTTCCCTCTGTTGCCTCTACTTCCTCTGGGTTGGCCCTTTGCTGAAAAGATGTAGTCAAAGTTGTCTATCAGCAATTATTGGGGTTATTTTCTTCCAGGCACCCATCCAGCAGAAAGGAGAATACTTCTTCTTTTAACTATTAATTAAGCATCCTTGGCTTCCGGGATTCAACCATCCTGGTTAAGGTGCTCATTTGTAAACCATTCACAAATGAGCCAGGAGGGGTGGGCTCATATCGGCCTTTTCATTCCAGAACTGGGAGTGAAATCAGCTTCCCCAGGTGTAAATGGGCAAGGAGGAGAATGTAAATAGAAAATTAGACAAAAGGCAGTAGAGCCTGGAAGGCCAAAAACAGCAAATGTCTATCACAAAGATATAAATTAGGGTTTACATCTGAAATTTATACACAAGTCATGGTTGAAAAGTGACTCATTGGCTCCCGGGTGTGGATGGCCATGATCAAATCATGCCCCTTGAGTCCCAACAACGTGTACCCTAGCGAGCCAGTATTAGTTGGTCACTGGTGAGGAAACTGTGCCCTTCCCCTCCACCAGTATTTTTAAAAAGGTCCCACTGAAGTCATTTATATGTTTTAGAGTACTTAATGTGCCCCAGTGGGCCTGCAGCAAAAGATGCATTTTGAATTATCTAATGAGTAAATGGGGCATTTAGTTAGACACAGTCTAATTACTTTAGGTCTTTGTAAAATATTAATTTAAAGCAACTGCAGCATTAAGGAGTAAGTTTGCCAAGTGGTGCTCAGTGATTTAGCTTTGCGACTGCCATTAATATCAATAGAAGTCTCGCAGTTCGCTTGCCGCCCATTGCTTTGAAAATGTACCCTAAGGTATAGAAATCAGCTACTGTGAATTTTTTTTTTCAATTAATGTTCCAGAAGGAAGTGCAGCATTTAGTTTTTGTATACAAGTGTATCACCTTTATTGATGAGCCATGGTCTCAGGGGTTGACTGATGTCCGTAATCTCAGGTCGGCCCTCAGTGCTCTGCCATTGCTGTCATTGAATGTCTGGTGTCAATGAAATCCCAAATTCTAGAATACACCTGTAAGAATAAAACTGATTTTTTTCCAACAGGATAACATGATTCGCCCTGGAATTAAAATATCTTTCTAAGAAAATACATTGTGAATATACCACTCCAGATCTGTTTGGGCGTTTTCCTAAAGACGACAGGTAGTTAAATATAAAACACGTGACATGAACCCTGAATAAGGCTGAATTGCCACTTACAAAAAAGCACATCGGAACAACCCTGGAGTTACCTCAAGCTGGTCTGTCTTATACAGGACAACCCCCTAGCTTTTAACTTGACTGGTTTGGTCCCAATGGAAAGGAATGAGCTGGTGGGTTTGTATGCCATTCGGAAAGGTCTGACTTTATTTTGAGTGCTTTCTCAAACGCCCATCGGTGGCTTACTTGCCTGACACCAGTTTGTTAACCTCATTAATGAGTCCTCCAAATCCAGTGAGGAAGATATTCTGGCAAATAAGAACTCATCCTTTGCTCCCAACTCTTGCATCAACTCAGTGCCCAACTCTAGACGGGAGTGGCGGCCATCACGTCATCACATCATCACAATGAGCCGCTGTTGGGACGGGAAGGGCTATGGAGGTGTTATAAAGATGAACTGTGCTGTGCTGTGCTGGTTGCATGAGACAATCCCTGATAGGGAAGTAGTAGTTCATAGGACAAGTCTATACCCCCCCCCAGAAAACGCAGAAGCTTTCCTGCTAGGCTTTGCAGTGAAAGTTCTAAGAAACCACTACTTCGATTCTTTAGCATGGAAACAACCTGCATCATGTAAGAGAACATGCAGCAAACACGTAATTTTGGAAATCATCCAGGATGGTCCATGATAATTCATGAATTTATTTATAGCCATGCCACATACCTTCATGTCTAACTTCATTCAATTCCTTCTCTTAGAAAGTCCCGGGTATCATTAGTGTCTGGATCCCTCTGCAAATTGCAAGAGCTAATTTAATTTGGGAGTGGGGAGGCTAAGTCTCTATGCTCCCTTTCAACTCCAACAAATATTTCATTGTTTGTAATGCCTCTTAATACGCTAAACAATATTTATGCCGCACTCTACAACATTTTATAACTTTCTTCTAATTGCCTTAGCAGTCTTTAAAACCAGAGCTTAGCACTTCGATAATAAGCGTATTAATTTGTCTAACGTTTAAGTTCTTACAAAGGAAGAGACAAGCATTAATTTTGTTTAGTTAAAACAAGCTTTGCTTTTGAACAGCAGGTGGTAATTGAAACAAAACAAGGACTCATTAGAGGAGCGTCTGGTGGCTCATGATACAAACAGAGCACACTAGAAAACCCAAACACAAGAGCCCTGAAATAAAGTGGTCATCATCTAATTAACAGAACATGTTTTAATTACCGAGTAAACCATGCAGCGCCGTGTGTCAATTTAACTGATGTGCTAAGTGCCAGTTTACAATATCAGAAACAGACAAATAATTGGAATCTAATTACATGCAGGTCTATTGCACACCAGCGCCTCCAGCCCATCTTAATAAACAAGTTTTTACATCAAACCATGAATAGCAAATACAGCCGTGCTGTTAATTGCTACATTGTGATATTGGGACTTTGCCAGCTCTGACTATTAAAATAAGCTCTTGTGTGGATTGCAGTTTCTCTGCTACGCTTTAATTAGAATCAAATGAGAGGCAGAGATCGGGCTGTATTACTGCAATTCAATATATGTAAATAAGATAACTGGCTAATCTTTTTATTTTATTTCTGAGCCTCCATGCAATAGGCGGTTTAGTTATGGTAATAGGTTATCACTTTGCAAATGAAGTAGACTTGCTCTGTGAGATGAATCAAGAAACATGTAATCTTTGCTAGAGAGTCTAAATATTCCCCATCATCGCACATGGGATCTGGAGAACTTTCTTGCCCAAGATATATGATGCTATATTTTTAATGCCCATATTGGCCTAGTTTTTCAGCGCTAGCTTTTGATGTTGTATTTCACTCGTCTAAATAAACGCGTGATACATAACTTGCTATTTACAATGCTCAGACAGATATTTCAAGATAAACTCTTTTAATGGAGAATCATTTGTTTGAGTACTTGAAAGGTTGCAGAGAGGGTCCACATAAATACTGTATAATGCAAATTTTAAATTAAGACCGAGGCACAGATAACGCTCATATTTCATACTGTATATAAATGTGCTGCTTGTCAGAGAACTAATCAAGGATTCAGAAATACTGAGTATGAAAATGACATCTATGGTGGGGAGGCTGATGGGCCATTTTTCTGTATTTTCCAAATAGGGAAGAAGATGGTATAGCTATTGTTGAAAAATTACCAAGTAATGATCTCCTGGGAAGATCTCCTTATGTTTCATTAGAATTGTAATTAGAAGTGGCCATGACCTTGGGAAACCTGCTTCAGGAGCAAGCTCTCCTCTCTTTTGTTTAAGAAAAACCTCTAAGTTTCCCTTGCTCAGGGGCCCCAGGCGATGTTAACTGAACTCCATAGAAAGAACATAATAAAGCATTTAAAATGCTCTTCTCTGCTGCAATAAACTGAAATAAGCAAATACAGAATGGATTATCATCCACTTAATTTTAGTTGTAGTTTGTCATTGTGAATTAAAACCATCCTGAGCCTTCTCTCTCGGAGGTATTTTGTGCCGTTTCCTAGATTGAGCCGGTCCTTAGAAATACCTCCTGATGAAGATGGGGGTGCTTTATTAAATATCTAGCAACTCCTGGGACTTCCAAGACAACCCTAAGCCATTTTCAACTTCTCTTGAAGTACGCAAGCCAAGCCACTCATTGGCTTGAGCTAAAGTCAGCCTAAAACAATGCTCTGCAAACTTGGCGTGGGTCCTCGCCTATTTAAATTTCCATCACACCATTGTTGAAGGCTCATGCCTTTCACATGGTTCGCCTGGTGGACGTGTTCCAACTCCCAGAAGGGAGCAAGTGCACCACACAGGATACTGGACAAGCCCACATGTTTCCAACACCTCATCGGATACTTTAGTGCAGGGGTAAAAACATTCCTGGTACTCATGTTGTTGGCCAAATCACAAAGGATTTCAGGCTGGTACCTCATCCATCTCGGTTCCTAAATGAAATGGAGCCTCCTGGTCAATTGTCACAAGAAAAAAAAAAAAAAAAACCAACTCCACGTGTCCCCTGGTTTTCTCCCGTCCTCTGCACCTTCTGCAAAACCATGCCAACCCCCCCTAACAATATATGATCAAAATGTTTAAAATGCAGAGTAAATGTGTATTAAAAAAATGCACAGGGGCTGGAAAAGGAATGTAATAAGGTTAAATTTTACAAGCATAATTCCATATGTTGAAAGCATCTTGTAGTTATGTCAAATACAGATGAAGCTATAAATTACCCCAGAATCAAAAGTGTCAAGTTTCAGGCTAATGCTAAATATATATACACACATACACACACACACACACACACACACACACACACACAGCTTCAGAATTCTTATTAAAATATGAAAACATGCTAAACATAGAAAAGCTAACAACTGTACCAAAAGTAAGACAAAGTGTTACTAATGTCTGCCAACTGGTATTACTCACCAGGGCAATCAATCACATATGAGCAAACCTCTATGGCAGGCAACCAGGAAAGCTGAAACCCACCTCTCCCCCATGGTTGTCTTATTTGTGGTTACTTTTGCAAGGATTCCACATTATTCCATTTGCTCGCTGTTAACCCTGAGAGGGCATGGTTAGCAAGGGGAAAAACGTTTATTCAATTATAATGTCTTTATTTCTCCTTAAAACACATACAAAATTGTCAGCAATAGACAAATTAGTACTTTGGACCCAAGCATGTGCTCAGTTTATTCTATATTCGAATTCTAATAAATTATGTCCACGTTACTACAAAAATTATAACTGACATGCTGTCAGTGTTCTGCATGTATAGGCCTAAAAATATACATAATGCTTTGAAAGCTGTCACATTCAGTCCTGTTGTAAACATCACCCTCATTTGCTAAACAGTGTTGTTATGGCTTTGGTGGGCTGTAATTTTGCCCCCACGTGTAAGTCCATGATTCCGAATACATCTTAACTCTAGAGAAAAATAGTGTCTCCCTTAAGAGTTGTAATGATCTGTCACAAGATTCCACATGGCATATGGAAGTGGTTTCTTTCTAAAGGACCTTATGCTAACTAATAATATGGGCCTATCTGATGAAGTAAAAATTGGTAAATACTTTCCAATTGACATGATGACAGTGTTTCTGGCACCTTTAAAGGGGTCTTCTTCAATATTTGGTGGATGAGCATCTGCTTTTGCTCATGTGGACACAGATGGTTGCTCTTCACTAGAAGTTGAAATACCTATCCCAAAGGTAAAAATGGGCTTTCTCGAGGATAAATGGTGTGTGTTTACTGGGAGAAATGTTTCTGGTAATCATGCATTTCTTTCCCTTCCATCTCATGAGAGCCTGCTGTGTGTCCAACATGATGCTAGACACTGGTGGCCAAGGCCCTGCCTGGATAGAGAAGGTCACCTGGGGAAAAATTCAAACAGCAAGAACTCAGTGTGAGGATTCTGACCGAATGAACAGGCTGCACCGGGTTCCAGGCCCCCAAAGGTAGAAGCCAACATCCATTTTTCAACAAAGGAACAATTGGGTAAGTAAGCATTTTGAAGGCCTCCAAAGTCTAATAAACATGTATGCAATTCTCCATGCTTAGACCAGAGATCTTTTATGTTTCTCTTACAGCACATGGTTACAAGCAACAGAAACCTGTTCTGTTCATGGAAGTAAAAGGGAAGGAAATTTGAGGTGCAGACCCACAGAATCAATGGGCATTTAGAGAACTTGGCTTAGAAATGGATGGGAAGAGAAGCCGAGGCAGCAGGAACCAGGGTTTAAAAGTAGAAATGGCCACGGTGAGCTGGCCGCTGACTTCTAATCAGTATTTTCATTGTCATGTTATCTGCTAAGGATCCAAAGTTCTGGGAAACCATTTGCAACTGGTTGAGCTTAGGTCTCGTACCTCCTCCTAGGCTCTCTCCAGGTAGGAAGAAGGTGAAGGTGATTCCTCTCTTGCTTGCAGTGTGGGAACATCCCATGAAATGGCCCTTTCACCAAGGATATGTGCGAAAGGGAAGAGTCGTTTGACCTCCCCCACTCAACATGGTGGTACATTGAAAAGCAGGAAGGGACGTGAGGCTACAAATGACGCAAGATATGTTCAACCACTTCTTGTGTCTTTGTTCAGAATCTTGAACGGAAATGTCTGTCTTTTGAATTAATCAAGTGCTGGTAGTTTTCTTACAATATTATATTGATCTCCATGACCAACTAGTTTTGGATCAACACGGGTTGTGAAAATGACTCTATCACACTTTATAGGGGGGGAGTTTTTTAAAGTACAAATTTTAAATGCTTTAATTGGTAATGATATTTAGGCAAAAAGTATCCTCAATATCAATTTCTAAACTTATGAATTCATAAGCAAAGTGCAGTATAGGGATGAGAAAATTACGGCATTTGATGTCAGAGATTTTGCCACCAGGAATCTTAATAAGTTCTTAGTAACTGTTGTTTCATTTGTATGAAAGTCACACAGACCAAAGGACATATATGTAAGTATTAAAAAGAATTGTACTAAATGCAATGTAGAATCCTTGATTAGATCCTGAAACAGAAAAGAAAAAAAAAAAGAAAAGAAAAGAAAAAAAAAAAAACCCTGGTAAAATCCAAATGAAATTTGTACATTCACTAGCAGTATTGTTCTAAACTTTCTTAATTATAATAAATATTCTATGGTTGTATACAATGTTGTCATGAGGGGAGGGTAGCTAAAGAACACACAGGAGCTCTGTAACCTTTCTTTGCAACTCTTTTGTAAGTCTAAAATTATTTCAAAATAAAAAGGTTTTTTTCTTAATTGCCAATTCCATGCACATAGTAGGTACTTAATGAGTGTTAGTTATGTCTTACTAATATTCCCTCTCTTGATCTTGAAATATTTAGGAAGATTAGTTTCCTGGAACAATTTCCTATTGTTCCTTCTTTAATGAATCTCTCTCTAGGTGCCAAGAACAAAAAAGGGAGAGGGAGAAAAGAAAAGCCTTAGTCTAATTTTGCTCTGCTTTGTTGTGAGATGAACTTATTCTTTAAGAAACGTCTAGACATCTGTCATCCCAGGGCATCCCAATATTGGCACCACAGAATACAGTGTTAATGACGATGACGTATTTGCTTAATGAGCTCTATTAGGGAGCTAGTTACTCCTTTTGCTTTTACTTCTAAACAAAACTAACACTGTCACACATCTTGAGAATGCTATAGTTCATCTCTAACGGATGGAATTTTGTTCTTATTTTGTTAAATGTTACATTTACATAATTGTGTATGTCATTGATGTCTATGAGGATACATCAAAAAGTAAAAGTTACTCTACCTAAAGAATGGGGAATCATTAGCCTAAATCCAATATAGGTTTCCCTCACAGTGATAACACATACTAGCCAAAATCAGGAACCAAGTAGATTTTAGGTAATGAGGGCAAATTTTCTTGTTCTGCTCTAAGATTAGTCACTTATTCTTCGCACAGAAGTTACACTGGTGTCAGGGATTTTTTTTTTTTTTTTTTTCCGTTAAATCACAGAGAATGTAGCTTTAGAAATTCCTGTCAGGAGGCCAGATAACATTGCTTATGGTTGTTTTCATTTTTTGTAGTTAGGTGCCCTTAAAGTTTTATGTCTTAGTTATGTTCCTCGATTCTAGTTAAAACCCCAAAGCAGCCCATGAAATAGCACCTGGTGATTGAAGAGTTAACTATGGAACTTACTGTTGTCGAAATATTCTTATCTCTAGACACAAAGATATTTATATGAAAACTGCATTCTTTGTGACAAACCAGAATCTTATTTTGCTGTGGCCAAATGTAATGGACATCTGTTGTTTTTGCCTGCCCAGCACATATTCCTCCCTTTACTATTAGCAGAGGCTGCATTTTGGGGGACGTCCCACCCCCTCTAATCCCCTTAGTGCATATGGTTTTGGGAGGACCCTCATCCTCGCCCACACTTGAAGGGTGGACCCATGACTCAGACCAGGCCAGACATCAGAGTTTTTCGTCTTGGCCACAGAGATTGGCTCAAACTGAGCGTGTGATCCCAGCCAGACCAAAGAGAGGCAATTCAAAGAATCGTATTGGAATGACTGGAATAAAGAAGCTCTTTTTCCTGGAAATGAATCCAAGAGGATGTCAACCTGGAGCTACTGGAGATAGCCTTGTGAAAAGCTTAGCACAGGAAGGACCGGGGAGACCAAATCTAGTGACATCCTTTGAACACGACCAGGATCCAGCCATCCTGAAGAGAAGATAATTTTTCCATTATTCAGGAAATAATCCTCTGCTTTCCCCCTTGAACTAATCTGAATCAACTTTGTTGGGTTGTGTCTCTTATCACGAACATAATTCTACCTAATTCAGAAAATGTTCATGCATGTTCTTCTTCCCTAATGAACCTAACTCAGGTGAAGCTTGGATTTCCATTCATTTGATAAATAGATACTGAGTACATATGACACAAACAAATGAAATGGATTAAAAGATTTTACTAGAGGGCACCTAGGTGGCTCAGTCAGTGAAGCGTCATAATCCCAGGGTCCTGGGGTCAAGTCACTCAGGTCATAATCCCAGGGTCCTGGGATCAAGTCTGGCAACAGGCTCCCTGCTCTGGAAAGAGTCTGCTTCTCCCTCTGCCTGCCTTTCTCCCCGTTTGTGCGCTCGCTCGCTCGCTCTCTGTCAAATAAATAAATAAAAATCCTTATAAATATAAAATAACTAAATAAATAAGATTTTACTAGGTATAAACTGAGACCTCAAATGAAGATGTACAGAAAATTTTGTAGAAATTGGTTCACTTCTTAGGGAGAGAGAAAGAGAAAGTCTGAAATTTCTATTGTCTTTTCTGTTAACGGAAAGTTATGTTTTTTTCTCATGGGAGGTAGTTAGGGAATCCCTAGAACACGCTATTTGGGATCATGGCTTTGGGCATCTCATGACCTGGTTTAAAGTCTGGTTCTGTCTCTTACTCACTGTTGACCTACAAATTACTTAGCCTCTCTTAGTACTGGTTTTCCTGTCTGCGAAGTTATCACAATCGTACAATTCTTCAAAGACAGAGAAAATACATCCAAATTATATATTATGTCTGGTGCATAGCATTAAATGGTATTTAAAAATAATTACATAATATGTGATTCAATATAGTTTTTTGCCAATTTTAAAATCTTTGGTTTGGTATCCAACAAGAAAAAGATTAGTTTAATTTCCATCTCCAGCCCATATTTTATTTCTGTGCATCAGATTCCATGCAGATATAAAAGTGCATTCTGGTAATGGCCACTTGAGTTTTTCACAAGCACATGAAATTTACTGCGCTCAAAACCGCATTCAGTATTTCTCCCTTGCCCTCCATTCACATCTCTTTCTGCAATCACAATTTCAGTAAAGGCATCATCAGACACCCAGAGTCCTGCTCACTCCCATATCAAATCAGTGGCCAAATTAGCCCCGGCAGCCTTCCAGCAGCCTCTCTGCCTCTTTCTCTTTACCCTACATGAGCTGCTTTGCACATGGTAGTCAAAGTGATCTTCTAAGTTGACATGCTTCCTGAAAACCCACCATGGCTTCTCACTGCTCTTAAGGATGGAGGTCAGTTCCTTAGCACGGAGTGCCTCCCCTCGTGATCTAACATCTTCACCGTTCTCTACTCTTAACCCTTCCCGAGCACAGACAACTCACCATTCCACAGTCCAGCCCCTGAAACTTTTCTTATCCCTCCCATGCATGGTCTGTTTTACTTAATGGTGTTTGAACGTGTGATTTCTTTTGTCTGAAATAGTACTGACTTCCCTCTCCTTACATACTTTCCACGGGCTTGACTTTACTTTTATGTCCCAACCTTCTTCCAAATGTCCCAGCCTTCCTCCACCCATGGATACAGTGAGTAATACAGGGGAACCTGTACTCTCCTATCACAGTATCTGCCATGCATTATATTTTACTTCTATATAGATATATAGATATATAGATATAGGTATGGTGTGGATGAATAACCACATTCATTGCCTATTCCATTTCCAGGTGTTCTTTACCTGACTTGACTAACCTCCAGGTGGTCCATTAATAGAAATTCGGGGGTGGGGGAGGGTATTTTATAAACTTAGTTGTGGGAGGGGAAAAAAATGACATCTTTTTTCCTCTAACCTCAAACTGACATTCATCATTTCCTTCCTTTGTGAATGGAGGCAACAAAACACAGTAGTAGCAGCAGCTCTGACTTTGTCAACAGTAGAGCATAGATATTTCATAACACATTACAGTTATTACTGATCTCTTGAAATATTTATGCTCATCACTATTATGGTAGTCATAAGACATGCCTCAAGAATTTATTTAATACATTAATAAAGAAACACATATATTATTATATCAAAATTTTTAAATTATTTAGACAGTTTCATTACTACTGGTTTTCTTTATAACCCTATGTATTTAATGTATTTAAAACTAATATCGTAAGAAGAGGTTCATAAGTGTCACTAAACCTCGGAAGGGCTCGATGGCATAGAGGAGGTGAGAACTCCTGCACCTGATTAAAAGTTCTGCAGGCCCGACTCCATTTGGCTGAATCGCCACCATATACCCAGGGCCCTATAAGAAGCCTGGCAAATGGCAGGTGCACAGTGAGAATGTACTAAACTGAATTGAGATGAAAGCCAAATCAGTTTTAGCTGGCCATTATTTGGAAGTCCACTCCCTATGAATCTGGACAGTTCTCTTGTCCCTGGAGGACAGCTGGCCCTGTGGTAGCGGATGGCTTACGTCTCACTCAGAGGTGTGTCAGGTGACGTCCTACAGTTGTGTGGCATGAGATCTTGCTGAGAATATGGCATTTGAGTTTACAAAGACATAAAACAGCCAATGCTTCTCTTATGTAAAAAGCAGCTGGCACCATTGACCTTGAGTGATGCCGAGACAAGTGAATGAGTGTCACAGAACAAGTGTGATCTGTTTTATAAAGTCCTATCTTAAATTTGACGTGGAGATAGTTTTTCAACTGGACAACTCTCATGCCAATATCTGCTCCAAGCTTTGTTCTTTTATGCATAGTGGGCAGCTTGTGCAACAAACGACGTTGTCAGCCAGTGGCTATGCTCTGGGGCCAGCTGACAGCCACACTCTCCTCAGTTATCCAGAACAGGTATGCAGGCAGCAGAAATGTTCCTTGATCGAGTCACTCCAAGCACATTGCAACTGACAGCACTGACTTTGGGGTGAGCTTCTGAGACAACTGTTACGATTTTGTTCCTGCAAAAGTATTTAAAGAAGAGATGTAGGGCAAAGACTTCTAAAAATTATCAAATATATCTCGGGGGGACCCCTAGAGCTTTTTCTTAAAGATTTTATTTATTTATTTGACAGACAGAGATCACAAGTATGCAGAGAGGCAGGCAGAGAGAGAAGAGGAAGCAGGCTCCCCACCGAGCAGACAGTCCAATGCAGGGCTCCATCCCAGGACCCTGAGATCATGACCTGAGCCAAAGGCAGAGGTTTTAACCCACTGAGCCACCCAGGCGCCCCATCTAAGAGCTCTTTCTTGAAGTAAAATTGGACTCGTGCGTCTATCCATTCAACCTGGGTTTGAGAATCTATGTGTCAGCAATTTTCTGTTTTTGAGGTGAATCAGTGAGTACATCAGTGGAAGAATTAGGACAAATCTTTCTGTCTGGTGTGAACTTTTAGGTCTGAACATAACAGGTAGGAACATTGAGGACTAGAAGAGGTATGTACTTCACCTTTTACGTGGTACCCCTTTGAGTCCCCAGAGCCACCAAAACTGTCTCTCTCCAAAGAGGAAGAAGAACAATCCAGAGATGGTTTTTGAAAAGTGTTTTGAAAGTGTCAACTGTGGAAGACCAGGGTCCTACCTTAGACCACCTGAATCCATGGGGGTAAGGGGGTAGTGCAACAAGTCCTTCTAATGCATGCTGATTTTGAGAATGATTGTCCTGGGTGTTTTAAGGAAGTTAGGAGGAAGTCATCTCATTCAGTAAGGTGGTCTCTAACATCTCAGTATCCTACCAGCCAGATGGCTGACGTCACCACGTGGAGGGGCACAAAGGAGAAGCATGAGTGTGTGGCTGGGAAATTCATTATTCCCCACTCACCTGGGAAATTGGTCTTCAACTTTCAGCCGTGGTGGTAAATAGGGCCATGGAGTTTGTCATCTCCAGCAGGGTGGTAGAGACTGTTGGCAGCACCGTGGGGTAGATTCTGAGTCCACTGTTTGACTCAGTAGGAAAGAGTTTCGTAATCAATTAGCATCGTCAGCTGTGGACTCTCCATGGGGGTAGCATAGCCCTCACACTCTTGCTCCCTGGCACTGCCTTGCTTCAGCCTCCAGAGTTTTCAGGAAGGAAGGAAAGGCATGCCTGCAAATGTCTAACTCACCTCCAAACTCTGAGGAGGGTATAGGGTTGGGTAGGAAGTAAGCAGCTTTTAAAATTATACCATTGTGAGTTAGCCTGCTCTGTGGGGATCTGTCCACTTTTGCATCTCTCTGCTGCAGGGCAAATCATTGGAAAGTGTGGTCCAAGAGGGGAAGATAAAAACAGCATTTGTTTTAAAATAAAACAAGATAGATGTACAACCTTCCATGACCTGCCTCTCTTCCATAAGTTGAGTGTCAATGGAAAGTCATTATACCCTTACTACTCTAAATAAAACACTCCTTACTTTAGAGATGAGTTATCTTATGTAGCCAGGGTTTGTATTTTATTATAGAAGATTCCATTAATCAGGAATATTTGTGTACTAAGGCAGTAGAAAAGAAAACTGGTAACTGGAACCATTCACTGTTAGGGAAAATTTGTGTGGCACACTTTGTTTGGCTATTGTTTTGCTGTGATTCTATATTCTTTGATCAAAGAAAAGGCCCAGTATCCTTTGCCTGAATTACTCAATGTTGTTAATGAATGGTTATATACAAGCATATCTCTAATGCACTAGGATATGGAGTGCAAATATCCATGCATCTACCACCCACTTTTAGGAAGAGCTCCACTCTGATGTCCCAGAGCACCCCTACTGGATTGGATGCCCCCATGGCCCTATGCTAACCCTTCCAGAGACAACCAGTACTTAGCCACCTTGAAATTTTTTAATTACTTAAGGGATGCAATAATTGTAACTCCTTACTAGGCACACTCTTGAAGCTTTCCCATTGAAAATGCTCTGGACTGGCTAGCCATGACTGAACTCCTGCTTGTCCTCATTTGTGTTCTTCTCAAATGGCTAAAAGAGAAAAGGCTCTGGGTATAACAATAAATGCTGTTTCATTATTGGGGCAATGGAGGAAAAAGTTCTTGCCACTAACTTTCCAAATATGACTGAGAAGTTTAGGAAGCCTTAAATGATAGGACTTTTCTGGAGGGGAGTATTTTCAGAGACAGAGATGGATGGGTATGTACAGCATGAAAAGTTAGATCCAAGTTTCCTGGAAATTGTCTGAAGAGAGGGTTTCAATCTCACCTACAGAGCTTTGGTTTTTTATTGTTTGTTCGTTTTGAAGACAGATGCTTAGGGTCCCATCTCAGATCTTTCAAATCTGAATGTTTAGAGATAGAGCCTAGGTGGGTATGGTGTATGTGTTTGTGTGTGTTTATTTCTACACATAGAGACCCACGGGGAATTCCATGTGTGATCCTGCTTCAGGGTAGTGTGAAAGTAACAGAGAACTACGCCAAGTGTGGCTTGGAATTGTATTAGCAAATCTGGAACGGGGACGGTCACTGCAGCTCAACAATGCAGGCCAGGTCCAGGCTTTTTCTAACTTCCACACCATCTTTAGAGAGTTAACATTTGTCCTCATGCTCATTGTCTCCTGTTGTCAATATGTCTGCTCCTTCTCCAGGAATTACATCCAGGTTACTGGCACAAAGGAGAAAAAGAAGATCAAGGGTATTTGGGTCAAATGTTTAAAAAGACATGGCAGTCAAATCTGGCTTTCTAAAATTAGGAAGACAGTACCTTTCTGGAATCCCTACCCAGCAGATTTCCACTCATAGCTGTTTAGCCAAAACTGTCACAGAGCCAAACCTAGCTGCAAGGGGAGCTGGGAAGCTGAGTTGGGGAGGGTTCCCAAGTGCATTGTCACCCCAGATAAAATCAAGAAAAGAAGTACAAGGGGCATCTGGGTGGCTCAGTGGGTTAAGCCTCTGCCTTCAGCTCAGGTCATGATCCCAGGATCCTGGGATCAGGCCCCGCATCAGGCTCTCTGCTCAGCGGGGAGCCTGCTTCCCAACCCCCCTCTGCCTGCCTCTCTGCCTACTTGTGATCTCTCTCTCTCTCACTCTGTTAAGTAAATAAATAAAATCTTTTTTTAAATAAAGAAAGAAAGAAAAGAAGAAGAATACTTGGGTAGGCAACTGAGGCAAGACCCACATCTCCTGTGATGGAAAGAAGCATGGACTATGAGAGCAAGGGCCTGGCCTGGAGAAGGCTAAGGTGCTTCACTCTTTCAACTTTCAACTTTCTTACAACTTACCACTCTTCTTCTGCCCATTGGATTTATTATTTGAATTAACACTGGTAATAGCCATCTCTCCACCATGTATTGAATTCCTAACTTTCAGAAGGCATTCATTCCCACATTCTTCCATTGTAGTTCACTGGCACACATGCAATACCAGTGACAACTGTACCCTCAACAGGTGCCAAGTCTGTGTTAAAGAATATTTTTTACCCTGGTCAACATGGATACTAACCAGTATTTCTACACAGCCTTGCCTCACTTAGGACGTATTATTTGGTTTGCAGGCTCTCCTGTTTTTAAAAAACAAACATTAAGTGATGGTGCTTGCAACTAGCTATGAAATTTATGTATGGTACAGTCCAGTTTTGGCGGAGGAGGGCTTAAGGAGGCAGAGGATTAGAATGCTCTCGGGTAATATATTAACTCTGATTTTGTCCACATCCAAACAAGGAAAAATATATTATTGCGTATTCTTCCTACATTTATTGCATTTTGTTAAATGTAATCATAAGCCTATTCTAAAATTGCCCTGCTCCTATAACCAAATTTCCTGGGTTTAATTGCTTCTTAAGGACTAGTTAATTTGGGTTTTTCTTTTGCCCTATCAACATGCTGTCCCTCACTTCCTCAAGAGATTAATTTTAAATTCTGGAGAAATTTTTGGTTTGACCACTGTGCAAAGCTCTCATTCCAAATGAACTGGGCTGGAATCACTCAGGATCCCAAACACCCTTAAAGCCAGCAGGAGAAGCGAACATTGAGCATCAGAAACATGATCACCAAGTTCGCTCGCCCATGCCCATAACTAAAGCTGCTTGCCAGAGTTACACGAAATTGAGTTTTGTTAGTGGTATTCAACATGAACTATTATGTTTTTCTAATAATAACTTCAATAATAATATAACCTTTGTTTCACATGGGCACCTGGTGAGCTAAATGAGACCCCAGTTGTTAGTGAAATACCTACATCAGTATAGGAGCTAAAAGTTAATAAATTGAGAATATGAGTAAAGAAAATAATGCCTCACTTCCCTCCAAGGAATTCAAAGCACTGTGTGGGTACCGTTTCATTAATCTCCATATAAATCTTAGGTGCTTACTAGAAAAAGAATTGCAACCTTACAAGAAACTATGGAGTTACAGTCCTTTGACTCCAAAATAAATCCCCAATCCATCCACGTCTCTCCATCTGTGTGGTGTCCATCTGGTCCAAGCTGCCATCACCTTGCCTAATTACCAGGTAGTCACCAAATTTTCCTACACTCATTCTTACCTCTCTCCAGGCAATCACTGGAAGAACAATCAGAATATATATATTTTTTTTCATTGAAATTAGATGATCCCACTCCTAAGTGTCAACCCCTTCAGTGGATCCTCTCTACTCTTGGTTCTTACTTACTCCTTCTCTGTCATCTCAGCTTCCTCTCTTTTCCTCCAACAAGCCAAGTGTTTGCCAATTTCAGAGCCTTTGTACCTGCTGGTCCCACGATCTAGCACACCGGGCTTTGGCGGAGCTGCTCCATTCTGCCTTCTCCTGATCTTCTTAGTCATCTTACAAAAGTACCTTACTCTTTCTACCTAAAGGAGCTCCCCCCTCCGTTTTGCTTTCTATCCCACAATCTGTATCCTCTTTACAGTTTTTACTCACACTGCATTTATCTTTTTATTTGCCTGTGTGTTCATTATTTGATGGTCCTTCCCTTCACACCACCCACACCTTGATTGCAAGCTCCTGAGAGCAGGCATGCTACCTGCCATATTCTACTGGGGCTTCTCTGGGTCTTAGCATCATGTCTGGAGCACAGTAGGTGTTCATGTGTATTTGTTGAATGAATGAGTGAACGCTAAGGTAGTTGTTTTCTGTAGCCTGCAGAACTCCTTTTACTGTTCTGTTTTCCAGAGTCACAACTAAATTCAGAAGGGGAGTGTATGTGTGTGCCCAAGCAAAGAGATACATTGACCGAACCCTTGTTTTCCACCCAAGCTATCTTGGAAGTCTGTGGGGCCAAGTTCTCCCTCTCTGCCATAACACCCATACCCAATCTCTGTCTCTATAAAGAAGCTCATTGTCATCATTCCAGGCTCTGTTTCCACCGGTGCACACTGAGTTGTCCTATAATAAAGAAATTCCTTCTTTGAACCCAAGAACTAAATTACTATGGATTGGACTTACCTAAGGCAAGAGCTATGAGTTGGTTAAAAAAAAAAAAAAAATCAGGGGACCTTATCCAAAAACAAGCAGGTAGAAATAAAGTTGCATCTGCAAAAGTCATTAATGCCATAGATCCTGTTACATTAACGAATCCCATCTAAGGTCCCTTTTGACCATGGCGAGTTTATCAAATTCTGATGATACATCATAAATCTAATTGTCTCTTTAGAGACTTTTTTTTTTCTACAGCAAATTTCTCCCAAGTGTCTGGTTATGAATCAAGCCTTGACTTTAATTCACTGATAAGAATTAGCCTCCTTAATAAGCTTAGAATAGAAGGCCATTGCAACATTGCCACACTCAGATTCCCAGCTGCTAATCAAATTCTCACTTCTTTCACAGAGGGCCACAAACGCTTTGAGGCTAGGGAGTCAGGTTCATTTCTGGGAGTGGGTAACCTCCATGGGAGTTTATTCTTTATTAGACTTTCAGATCAGCCATTTCCAGTCTTACTCGTTGGTGAGAGAGGCCCTTTGTGCTGAACAGTTTGGCCTTGCTGCAGTGGGCAATGGGCAGTGATGGGGCTTGGATGGTAGGAGCCTGCCCAGAGCCATGCCTGCCCACATCGCCAGGTTGTCATGATTCACTACTTCATCCCTTTTTTTTTTGAATCGGGAAACAGACTTAGACGTATCTGCTGTATATGTCAAGGGCCCTCATTTGTCAAAATATTAGTGGTCCAGTGTCAACATAAATACATCTGTCCATAAATCTTGACAGGTATAATGATTTGTTGCATTTGAAAGGCATGACTCAAACATTAGACCCCTTTTTGATTCCTAACATGATTATCTTTAAAGCCAGGCATTTCAGATGCCTTCTGAATTGACTTCTGTCAAGTGATTGAGTAGCTCCCGCTGACTTATCTACTCTTATGAAGTTAATACCATCATGGCCCCTGCTGTCACCTGCCTTGAAGGCCACCTGGACTGGGGCAGAAAATATGTGCTCGATGTGCTCATTATTCTTTGTGGAAATGCCTTCATTCTCAAGCTTATGTTTTATTTTGGAGTAGGACACTCTTGTCATTTGTTTGTTAGCAGGGAAATGGGTTTGGCACATTGGTCAAATGAAGGATTTCCTAGCACTCAGATAGCCAGGAAACTCATAAAACTGAAACATGAAAGCAGTCCTCTGCTGTGAGATAGCAGATAGCTTGATATTCCCTGCAATGAATCTGCAAGCCCAGAAGGAAGGAAATGTCATCTGGTGGTTAGACAGAAAGACCCCTTCTTTGTACAATAGTTAGCATTTATTGAGTGTTTATAACTTGCCAAAACCTATGCTAAGAGCTTCCCCTGCTGTATCTCTTTTAGTCTCCCGACAACCTCGGAGATACTGTCAGACGAGGTCCGGGGGCAGTTTGGTAAATTTCCAGCCTACGGCTGGTAAAGGGTGAGCAGATATTTGACACCGGCTGTCTGCCTCCCCAGCAGTCTCATTTGCAACCCTAAACCCTTAACCAGCGCTCTACGCTGCAGCCTCCTGGCCTTGGGTTTGCTTTCTAAGGCACACTCTTGATACTTCCATGTACAGTGCTCTGAAATGGGCACAGTGATGCTGGGAGAGTTTGTTAAGATCACACGTGTGTGCTTAGCAGGTGTCTGACTTGCGTCCAAAACTTGACATTTGCCATTTATGTTGTAATTTGGAAATTGTCCTTCTTCTGGGGCAGTTACATGGTAGTAAACTTTTAAAAACCGGGAGGTTAGAAATAGGTTTTTAAAAAATTGCTATTATGATCATTTTTAAAAATATTGAACCCCGGGGCACCTAGGTGGCTCAGTGGGTTAAGCCTCTGCCTTCGGCTGGGGTCATGATCTCAGGGTCCTGGAATCGAGTTCCGCATCAAGCTCTCTGCTCAGCTGGAAGCCTGATTCCCCCTTTCTCTCTGCCTGCCTCTCTGCCGATTTGTGATCTCTCTCTCTCTCCCCGCATCAAGTAAATAAATAAATAAAATCTTTAAAATATATATATATTGAATCCCTTGATTCATAGTTCTATTTTTTAAAATTCTACTGTTTGCAATCTATTCTCTCATCTTTCTTGGTTTTCATCCTTCCTTTTTAAGATCTTATTTATGAAATCACTAATACTGAAAAATCTACTCTGTTAATCTCTTTTGGGAATGCTTTCTTCTGAAGCAGGGGTCTTCTTTCCTGTACTTTCTGTAATTCCTTTGAACCCTACCGCTGTTGTTGGTTTAAGACACACCGAACCAAAATTGCCATTAAGGAAATGGTAACTCCGCCACAACAATTTCTTTAGAACTCTAAAAGGCACATTTTTCCTATCTGAATTTGACAGACCTTCATTAAATACCTACTATGTAGGCTCAGAGAAAACAAAAATGAATACTTGAATCAGATCTGAATCTTAATACCTGGTGGGGGGAATGGATGTATGTGTGTCGCATACATATGGGTAAGCAGTTCTTACAACTTAAGGCGACAATTATAAAGCAATGTGTAAATAGTGGAATAAGGAAAATGCATAGAGATGCTAATGGTTTAGTCACATAGAAGGTCTTTGTAAAAGCAGCGTGATTAATGTGATTGCTTAATACAGTGACACAGTTGTAGGTAGAGAGCCTTCAGATTGGTACTGGGGAAGAGAAGCACATGCGGACAGGATGAAAGCTTGAGCAGAGTGAGAAGGCTGTTTGTGGACTCCTTTAGGAGGGATGGGTAGTGTGTGTCCCATGGAGGAATGCAGGCTATATCTGGTGGTGTTACAGACTCTGGGGCAGAAGCCATATTTGTTTCTGGAACAGAAGTGTGACATGAATAAACAGGTGTTTTGAGTATATCAACTTGTCATCCATGTGAAGGATAATTTGGAATAGAGAAGAGGATAGGAAGACCCTCCAGGTCCCCGTAAGCATCGCTTCTTCAGTGAGGGTTTCTCGGACGGTGCAGGCTATCCTTGCTCATCAGTCCTGTCCTATCACATCACCCAAGGAGGACAGGTTCTCTACTCCCAACAATGCAAAAAGCATGGGGCCTTTTTTCCCTAACTGAGCAGTCCCTCCCACAAAGAACAGCCTTACCTGATACGAATTTTTTAAATTTAGATTTATGGTCACTTCCTGCCACCTTTAATCCCACGGTGGCAGAAAATGAAGGCCCACAGGCCAGGAACCGGTAAAGGTGATAGAGATTTCCACTCCAGGTAGGTTATTAAGAAGTGGTTCCCAAACTTTAGTGTTTCTAACAAACTCCCAGGTGATCCTGATTCGCCTAGCCTGTAGCTACACCTTAAGTACCACTGACAGCAGAGTGAAGGTGGAGGAGAGAGGAGTATGTCCAGGCTGACTGCAGGTCACCACAGAGCCCCCTATCGGTCAGAGCAGGAACTGCGATGCGATTCAGAAGCGAGGCTCTGGCCACCAGAGCTCCAGCATGAACTGGTTGGTGCATGTCCCAGTCACCACAGGCTGTCCCAGCAGAGGGCTGGAGAGATCCTTCTCTGCAGGGTTGGACACAAGAATATCTCCAGGCATTATCAGCGGATCACACACGTACAAAACCTATCAAACTGAAAATCCAAACAGCATTGACTACACTAGCCTATTATCCTGTAACCTCTCTACATCATCTTACTTATAACTTAGAATCCACACATCTTCTTGGGGCAACTAGGTGGCTCAGTTGTTAAGCATCTGTCTTCAGCTCGGGTCATACTCTCAGGGTCCTGGGATTGAGCCCTGCATCGGGCTCCCTACTCAATGGGAAGCCTACTTCTCCCTTTCCCGCTCCCCCCTGCCTGTATTCCTTCTCTCGCTGTGTCTCTCTGTCAAATAAATAAATAAAATCTTAAAAAAAAAAATCCACACATCTTCAATACCATCCTACATGGATTCCAAGTCACACATTTTTTTTTCTCAAATTTTACGCCCCATGATATCAAGACGTCTCTTTTAGTCACTATCCATAGGTCCTTTGTACTCACAAAGGATGTATGAGAAGAAGCAGAGAAAGGGACAAAGAGAGAGGAAGGGAGATATGAAGCATCTAGACAGGGGAGACTAGCAAATGCAACAATTAGAAAGAGAGGGAGAGCAACAAAGGAGAGACTAAGAGAAGCAATGGATAGGAGGCAAGAAATAAAATACTAAACATGAGAACGTCTTTCCAGAGTTGCCCAGAGTTCCATAGTTTCTCTTGGCATGTCGCCACAGATCATGGTCACCTTTCCCTGTGTGTGCAAGAAAAATGTAGGATAAAAATCCATCTAAATGTATCTGGAAGAGTTCTTTCAACAAGTATAAAATAGAAGTTCTATATGATGAGAAGGCCTTGTGTTGTATTTGAATAAAGCATGTCTTTCTTCCTTAGTAGTACATATGGTAATGGTGCTTCTCACACTTGGTGGAATGGTAGAGTCAATGAAATAGAATGATCTAGGCAATAGTATGATGACAAAAGAAAGAAATGCTCAGAACAAGGTTGGGTTTTCTTCAGAAATTTTCCAGGTGGCTATTTCCAGCATATTCTGTTTTAATATGCTATGGAGCACTTAACATGACATGTATCTGCTTTTTCAATGACATTGCTATTATTCATCTGCCCATCTTTTTCTTCTAAACAGGCGTTGGCATTTTCTGTTAAAGGGACAGATAATAAACATTTTAGGCTTCGTGGGCAATGAAGTCTCCGTCACAACTCCTCAATCTCGATGTTGTAATAAGAAAGCCACTGTAGACAGTATGTAAACAAATGAGGATGGCTGCATTCCAAATATAATTTTATTAAAAAAAAAAAAAGACAGGCTAACAGATTCTGGGCCAGATTTGGTCCATGGGCCATAGTGTATCCATCCCTGATCTATAGGGTGTGAGATAATATAAGTGCATTCTTCATATACCACCCTGAATAAGAAAACATGTATGTTTAATAATAACTTTATTGAGTTATAATTTTCACACCATACAATTGACCCGTACAAAGTATGTAATTCAGCGGTATATAGTATATTTACACGTATATGCTCCCAACACCACACTCAATTCTAGAACATTTTTGTCACCTCAAGAAGAAATCTTGTACTTAGCTATCATTCCCCTATCCCACCACAACCACCACCACTCTGGCCTTTAGCAACCACAAATCAACTTCCTGTCTTTATAAATCTGACTCTTCTGGATATTTTATATAAATGATATCATACTATGTGGTCTTCTGTGACTGGCTCCTTTCACTTAGCAAACTGTTTACAAGGTTCATCCATGTTCTGTACATATCAGTACTTGTTTCCTTATTATAACCAAATAATATTCCATTATATGATATACAACATCATATCCATTCAACCAGTGGACATTTGGGTTGTCCAAAAAACATTCTTTGAGTCTCTCAACTCTTCAACTGGTTCACTGAAAACTCTAGATTCCAAAGTATGCCTGCACACACACACACACACACACACACACACACACACACACACACACCAGGACCCCCTCAAGTAGAAAGTTGCAATGAGTTAAGTGTACTTAATCCTCGATTATACATTTCTTTAAATAGAGTTTTCTATGGTCATAGTACCACTTTAGCAAAGTACATATTCTAACTCTACCTTCCACTTTCACCTAATAATATTAATGACTGAAAACACTTGCTCTAGGACTCTTTCCCACTTGGAGCCGAAAGCAAGTATTTTATTTAGTGCCTATCACATGCCAGGCATCATCTCAGCCCTGGCCAGGGTAGACCAACTCTCTCTTCTCATGGTCAAGAGAGGCCTCTCTAACAGGGAAGTAGTTGGGCTGAGACTTAAATAGGGAAGAGGTAGCCATGGGAACATCTGGGAGAAGGGCGCTCTGGACCTGGGAGTATCTGAGGTGAGAAGGGGCCTGGCATGGAAGAGAGTAGAAGTGACTAAGGCCAGAAGCAGGTGAGATTAGATGAGGCATAGCTTCAGCCTTGAACATCGGGTGGTGTTCATATGGGAAACTTCTCGTTAGCCTCTCGGGATGCCTCTTAGAGCCAATGCTCTAGTGAAAACTTGGCTCTTGTAAGAAACCATGAATACCCCAGAGCTCTCGACGTGGTCCACTGATGTTCTGGTTATTAAGGAAGTCTCTCAGTTCCAACCCTTAGTGACACTGGCCCTGGGACTCCACAAACGATATATTTCCTTTACCAACCAAGCTCCTAGTAGGTCGGCCAAGCAGGAGGACTAAAAGTCAACTCAAAGGCACAGGAAGCAGAAGGGCCTTGCTCCTTTCAAGCACCCAGTCCTGCTGCAGCGGTCAGCTTCAGGACTATTGGTCCAGTTTCCAGAAGCAGTCCGGCCATGCTCCATCAGCGGTACCAGCACAAGATGCCATGTCTGCTCCCACAGGGCTGCACCCTGGCTCTGTGGGGCTGTTCTTCGGAGCTCTTGAGGTACCAGCACCAGCCAGTCTGTGTCCTTCCTTAGCATCTGGGCCCCGTTCTACAAGGCTGCATCTCTGGGCTCCTGGGTATTGCTGACCCCAGCTCATCCCTTTTCTCCTTGCCATTGGAGCGGTGACAGTCCATTGCCTGCTTTGACTACCCAAATTACCTCCATGTCCTCTTTCTGCCTTTTCAGCCCATCCATGCCTGTTTCTCCAGTTCCTTATAGTATCCCTTATGTTAAATGACCTCCGCTGAAATAGCTACTGTGGTTTCCATCTTCCTAATCAACCCCAGCTAGGAGTTTGCAGGTTAGTATAAAATAAAAGTGCGGGACATGTTGCTCAAAAAGTAGAGGAAAAGTACCAATGAAGATACTAAAATTATAGGTTTTTTTTTCTTTTTTCCTTCTTCAGTGGTCTTCCTTTTCTCTCTCTCAACTTAGCCTAGTGTTTCTTGTTTGCCGTTTGATATTGTTCTCAGTAAAGAAAAGTTGATTTAAATCATTAGTACGATTTTTACCATTCATCTTTGTATGTGCCCCTGCCAGTTTTAAATGCAAATATAAGAGCATTTAAGTCATGCATGGAATCACCAAAATTACACAACTTATATTTCATAGTTCTTATGAGGCTCATCCCTCCTTCTTACCACAGCAATAGAAACACAGCACGAAAGCAACTCCACTATTTTTACTTTACTTCCTGAGTCACCCACATTCTACCAATAATCTCTGGAAATTGGGGCTTCCATAACATGCTCCTTTTCTTCTCACTTTAAGTCTCACTTTAAGTCCCACGTACCAAGGACTTGCCCCTCTCCCCAAATTCTGTGTTCCAGGGGCTGCTCAAAGGTTATATGGAAATAAAGTGGCAAGGAGGGAGGAGCGCACATATGACCTACACCACCTCTGTTCTCACGCGTGGCCTGCCATCCCATTGGCCTTCACTTGCAAAGTACAGGTTCGAGCTAAAATTACTTAAAAATTCAAGAGTGGAAAGAGCAAAGTACCAGAGCAAGCGCAGACCACCTGCACCTAGGACCCTGTATGACTGCACAGGTCGCTTTCCCTTGACGGAATGAGACGGTCTACTTGCGTATATCCTGGAACACACCTGCATTTTTTTCAAATGCTTAACACTGGACATTCAGGAAGGAGAAAAATGGTCCTCCCCTGCAGGACATCTCTGATATCGTTCAGAAACTCTCTTTGGCCTCAAGGAACCAGTTTTCCGTGTTCTCTGGAGGTTGTGGGCTTCGATCTGGTCACCGAAACACCAGTTTTTTTTTTCCCTCTCTTCCCTAGAGCTAGGGCATACCTCATGCAAATTTCAGCAAATGTGAAAGCCAGGTCTACTAATAACATCAAAAAATGCAGGACATCAGATGTATTTGGCATAAATTGTCTGCACTTTTCAACCCCTAGCTGAACAAAGTCATAATTGCAAATCTCCCCGTTTTCCTTGTCAGTAATAATGGTCTCTTACTTGACCAGCATGAGGTCGGTATTACAGTTCCACATGCAATGAGAATTGTAATTTTCAGTGAGGAGCGACAACTTCCCAGCCCTGATTTTTACACAAATTATGTTTCCTTTTCTGTGGCAGCTTTTAACTTCCATGTGTAAATTTAATTACTTGAGGGGAAAACATACAGGCATCTTGGGTGACTATTTTAATGACCATCCCTAATTTGTATAGTGTTTGAAACTTTATATTGGGTTATTTTACAATGGGAAAGTGGCAGTATGCTTAGAAAGTATACACGCTTCCTTCTGGAATCCCAATTTCAAGTCAGACTTTAATAGAAAACACTAAGTGAACCTTCCAGAGAACACTCTACAGAACGCAGTGTTAGAAATGAGAGGAATGTGATTCCTATATCTCTTCTCACCAGCTCAAACCCCAAATTACCCATATAAAATGTTCTAAAACTGACATGCAAAATTATTCCAATTCCTTCTTTGCTTCCTAGAAGAAAAAAAAAAAGATTTTTTAGCAGAAAACCCTGTCTGGCAAATAAACAACAACAACAAAAAAGAATGCAAATTAATTAAGCAGAGAAACCTTTCTCACTAAAGGTACACAGAAGCCCTGAAAACACATTAGACATTTCTAAAGATCACAAATTAGCAAATACTGAGCACGAGCTGTCAAAAAAAAAAAAAAAAATGAGCCGTCAAAAAAAAAAAAAGAAGAAGAAGAGGAAGAAGGAGGGAAAAAAAGGAAAGAAGGAAGGAAGAAGGTAAGAAAGAAAGAGAAAGAAAAGGAAGGCTTCTTGGAACATAAGGTTCTTAAAAGACATTTTGAGAGGAATTAAATCTCTCTTGCACCTTTAAAGTCTCTTTCTCAGCTATCGATAGAGTTGGCTAGAGATGGAGGCGGTTCAGGGTGACACACCCTTCACTTATTTGGGGAATGCAATTTTCCACCCTGCCATTACCTGGCACCCGGACAAGTGTTAGGAAAATATGTCATCATAAGCAGCCTAGAATAAATACTCAAACCCTCAGGGTTGTTTATCATTTCTAAAATGTCTTTCCCGGATTTTACAATCTTAGCTCTTTGTTACATATGAGGCGGAGAGGTTGTTTGGAACCTGCGTGATGGCCAACCCCAAGGTCACTGCATGGAAGCCAGGGAGCATTAGGGCACGCGGATTACACTGAACCCCTTTCAGGTGGATTTCCGGACTGAGGGTCTCACCGTCCATTGATTAAAACCAGTCCAAATCTGTCATTCTGTTTGATAGAATTTTTTTTTTCTGTTATGATCTTCATGTTCTTGGCTAGTGAATGAAATGAAACAGTGTTGTTCCCCTGAAGTTGACAGTACACAACGGCACCAATTTTCTGACAGTTTCTGCTTATTGAACATGTTTAGGTGCAGAATGCCACCCGCAGGGGCCAGGGACCAGGGAGCAGGAAGATGACTTCGCAGGTGTCTGTCCTGAAGGGGCTCGCCATGCAGTGGGAAGAGTAACACTGACCAAGTCAAACATGTCAAATAATCCCACGTCTAGAATGCTGTTGACCTTTCATGGTGACTCTCTTGATCTGGCTTCTCACCATTTTGTAAAAACTGTGTGTACACAGGATATATGCAACATAACAACTAACTCTGGTTAGTTTAACTTTCCACGTATTAGACTTGAACTAAACCTAGGTTATTCTATATTTTTCATTGGAAGATGCAATGATTCTGGCCATCTGGAGAATGGCTTCACATAGGCACTATTTTGAATCAACTTGCAACAGATTAATAAACTTTTATTGAACAGAGAATATGTGCTTGTATGGCTGTTTATAAACAAGTCCACCAGCCAAGACATACGTGTATAAACATCATCGCGCATTATAGCAGGACGTCTGTTACAACAAGGATCTGGCATTTCGCATGACCTTAAAGAGTTCCTGGAGGCTCCTAGTTTTCAATGACAGCCTGCCTCGTTTGTTAAATAAATAACAATACTTAGCTTTCATATTGTTATAATCTGCCTTTTGAAATGTTTCCTATAGCATGACTTTGCCAGTACAGAGCTGGCTTTTTAAGTGATTTGTCTGTAACCAGGCAGTTTTAGAACTTTTACTTCCTTAGTCGGTGCTAAAAAGCAATTCAAGAAGACTTAAAATTCTCCTGGGGGCTGATTTTATAGCATCAGTGAAAACGCACAAACGTTGCACGAGCAGCCAATTTCATTCCTTGGTGAGGAAAACGGCATGGAGAGTAGAGCCTCAGCACAAATGGTTTAACGCCATCATAAAAACCATTAACCATTGGGTATTAACATGCTTTTTATCAGGAAGTTTTTATGGAAAATGATATTTGGAAGCTACTAATTTGGCGGTGACTTTTACCCTCCGGCTCTAACAGTGGATGCAACTTCCCCTTCTGCTTGGAGGGTCACGGGGTGACTTGGCCCAGCCACACAGGGGAAGGGAAATTAGCTTTCTTGCCCACTGCCTTTGTGGTCATGAGCTCACTCACCTGCAGGGGTGGCCACTGGCTTTCAGTTCCACTCCCTAGGTATGCTAGACCAAAAAGGAAATGACACCTGCTGTGCAACCCCCCTTTACCCCAGAACTGTCCCATGGGCCACTTGAGGGGTGACTGGTAGGAGCACAAGACCATTGGGAGAACACCACTATCAGTCTTGATATTGGCCATACATAAAACACATGGGAAAACCTGTTCCTTTCTCAAAAAGAAGTCAAAACAGACTGCACATGCACATAGATGGGAGAGATGCATCCAAAAAAAAGAGAGAGAGAGAGAGAGAGAGAGAGAGAGAGAATGTTTTTGCCTGCAGTCTTCATTCCATCTGGCACATGATTGGAGTAAACTTATTTAGGCAAATGTTGGTCTCTGATCATCACACGGCACACCCCAGAGCCCTTTCATACAGAGTCACCAAGGCCATCCGTGTTTGGGGGGGGGACAATGCATGGGGGACACACACAGCCACACACTCTGCACACACCATCCAGAAAAACCTGGGCCTTTCCCAAAAGGAAGTGAAGACAGACCGCACACTGCACGGAAATAGCGTTTGTGCCTTCCTGCCATCTGGAACAGGAGCCCGGCAGGAGTAAACTGAGGGGGGGGGGGGCAGGGGGAATGCTGCTTTTTCCCATTGGTTACGTTAGATCTGGATGTGCCCAAACTCTAGAGGGTCAAACCACAGCCAGATTTTCCCTCAAATGTCACTTTCAACATCAGGCTCCTGATGAAACTCATGTTCATACCCACTGGTGGCTGGTTTATTCAGAAAGCTTTAAAATGTTTGTGTGTGTGTGTAGAAAACCTTTGTGTGTGACTGGGTAGGAACTCTATTATTAGGGTTGTTTCTTTTACAGGAAAGGGAAATTGCCTGCTCAAGAAGAGTTACAGGCATTTAGTGGGGAATTTTTTTTTTATTGTTGTTGTTATTGGATTTTGTTTAGATTTGTTTCCTTTTGGCTTTTTGTCCTACCAAGAGAACCAGGTTGCCAGTCCCCAAGTCACTCTTGACAAATCTTAACCTGAGAATCCTAGGAGGTTCTTAATAGAAATAACCCTCCCAAGAGCAGCTGAAACTGGGTCTTTGGAAGTGATTCCTCGAAATGTGCCCTCTTCCCTTTGCCCCCGGATGCAGAATACCCAGGTGATCTCAGCGTATCCTAGAGGTCATGAGCTCCCAGAGTGTGGCTGGTTCCATAGCACAGTTTAAATAATGTAAATGTCATAGATGTTGTGTTTCCCTATGTTTTTTTAAATATGTCCCCAGTGTTAATCACAAGTAATAAAATTTAATTTTCCCAGCCTATTTAGTGCTCACCTGTGAGTGACCCAAGGAATCTGAAAGAGAAGAAACTTCAATGCAGTCTCCACCAGACAAAGTGAACAGAGTAAAACCTCTGTTGCCTCCGTGGGCAGCCACTGGAGACTCCCAGCTTCTCCAAAAAATTGTAACTGAATGAAGTATGACAGAACTCAGGAGCCCCAGAACATTACAAAAAAGGAGAAGATGTAAAGCCTCTTCCCAGCTCAATAGTTAATTTAGCTCATCAAACGGCCGTGTGTTCCAGTAACAGTACAACCACGCCCCAGGAGACTGATCGGCTCGGGGTCAGGGGAAACTTCCAATTACTGTCGTTACTCCTGGCAGACAGATCCAGAAGGAGCACAGGGGCTCTGGGATCCTAGGAATGTTCTGTTTCTTGATCTGGGTGCTGACCTTGAAGATATGTTCATTTTGTGAAAATTCTTCAAGCCCTTACATTGACGATCTAGCCCTTTTTTCTTCTATATGTTCTACTTAGCCCTTCAAAAATCACATTGAGAAATGGAAAATTCAATTATGACAATTCTATAATATTGAAACTAACCTAACCTTTCCCAAGCCTTCTTCTCTGCTCTCAGTTGCCTTTATAGTCAAGAAATAACTAGAAGTACTGTTTAATTGCTCTGTCCAGTCGGTGTGTATCAGCTGAGACCAAAGATAAGGACAATCTGTCATTTATTTAGCAACATAATTCAATAGGGTTATCGATCATCCGTTACAGGCTAGCGAAGGTTCTAAACAGAGCCAGAAGTAGACGGGTGAAACTCTTGCTTTCATGTCACTTAGATCTGTGGAAGAAACACAGTAAATAAGGAACTGGACAATTACTGGCAAATAGTACAAAGACCACCAAAGCTGACAAGTAGGATTATATGAAAATTTTGAAAAATCAATGTACTAATTTGCTAAGGAAGAGCATAGACATCACCAAAGAAATTCACTGAGTAGTTGTGCAAATTAAGGACTGAAAACTAGCCCTCTAGTTAGGAGCCCATGAGTGCGTATGTCCGTGGGGAAGCGGTTGAAAAAGTCCTGTTGCTCATGATCAGGAAAGAAGAGTGTTTTTGAGTCTCACCAAGGTCTGGTGAAGGAGGGCCACTCAAAGTGCGCATCATGGCGCTTTAGTCATGATGAAGGGCAGTGCTGGGTTTTGGGGTCCTCTAGGCAATTGCTGTTGAAAGTGAAGCATTTTCCATTTACAACATATGAGATCATTTTAGGCATGATAAAGGGTTTGTAGAAAAACAAAAAGCAGAATAGGATCATAAAAAGTGACTGGGAAGATGGGTATAAATCAGAGTCAAGGAAAACCTCTCAGAGGGTAGCATTTTGAGCAGAGACCTCAGTTTGTGAGAGAAAAGAGCAACAGGGGAAGGGAACAGCACAGTCAAAGGTCCTGAGGCAGGAACGGAGGGTAACACAGAAGGTCAGACTGCTAAGGGCAGTGGGGAAAAGTACCCCAGGAAACATTGGATGAAGCCATGTACCTGGCTATTAATACCACTGAAGATGGGAAAGAGACTACAATCTTAAGTGTTTTTTAACTTGCCAGATTTTTTTTTTAAAAATCTGTGTGTGTGTGTGTGTGTGTGTGTGTGTGTGTGTGTGTGTATGTGTTTCTAACCCTCCTACATCCTACATATGGCTCATGATTAATTACAACCAAGCAGTCTAACAACTCTGCGATCAATTGTGTCTTTCTGGGTGCCAGTAAGCCACACACCATGCCAGGAGGTCAGTGCTCCCCAAGAGTTGCAAGCAGATGTTAGAAAATTCATCGTGCCTCTAACAACCTCACAAACAAGCTGGTCCAAAGATGGTATGGCTAAGGTAGTCAGCTCGTTATTCTTCCTAGCTGGGTAGTTTCCACTTAGGTCTAAGCAAACAGGACTGTCTATTCAACATGTAGAATACAACAATGAATATTCAATCCCTGTTCTGGTTTTTGGCAGAACCCAGCAAAATGAAAAAAAAAAAAAAATCCCTTTCTTCTTTTTTCCCCTGGGGTTTTGGCGAATCTCCCTTGAAAGGAGATGGAGAAGCCTCTGCAGGAAGGCCAGTCCCGAGCTTCAAGAAACTGCTTTGGTCTCTTTATGTATATTAGAACAATTAACATCTAGTTTCACCATACAAAGGACTTTCTCTCCTTTTATGTTTTAGTTCTTAAAATTCCCAGAATGGTGTACAGTAAAACTGTTCACTTGAGAAATTAAGTACCGTATGTGATAAGACAGTTGGATGAAATTTTTAAGCTGTCATTAAAAATGATTATAATTAGGACAAACGACAAGAAAATGCTTTAAAATGGAGACCCGAGTGAATTAAAAATTAAGGGGTGTATTATGTTTTATCATGTTGAAGGGCTGGGTTTTACACGTCTAACACCCATTAACACTAATACCGGTTGCCTGCATAAATCCCCATGTATTGAGACAAGAAGGCACCCCTTTCGTTTGTTTTTGCTAACAAGATGGCACTTTCTGTGCTCAACGGGAAGAGGGCAAAGGAGCCAATGTAAACAGTTTACCTTTTCTCTGCCCTGAGAATTTCTCCCAAGAAGTTTTTTCTATCTTGAGAGGACATTAAAATAGTTCATAACAAGGCTGAGTTTTCTCTGACCCTGAGGAATGTTCCAGAATCATCTGGAATGAAACTCTAACTGTGTCCTGTTCAAATACTCTTTCTTCCTTTAAGGATGAGAGTGTCCTGATCCACACTGAAAACTTGGGGAAATTTGAATTGTAAACTGTACTCATGCCCATGTGCCTAAGAGATATGTAAGCCACGATTAACAGGTCATAAAGAAGGCACAAGGCAGGTCATTACTTTCCTTATTAAGTCACAGAGTGGGTCATCCCACTTCCATGTCCCATGGGTACCCATACTTGTTCTCCTCTCTTTGACGTCCCTCCATCTTTGATAACTCACCATGCCAAGCCTTTTACCTCTCTCAGGATTCCCAAGGACTCCTCTGTGAGGAAGCTGAGTATCAAAGCTTGTGCTTTTTTCCGCTAATGTTGACCTACTCTCATAGCATTATTTCAATGAGCTATTAAGCAAAGAAAATCCCAAACTTTGAACCCTTCCTCCCCTTGGAGCTAGGGAAAGAATGACAGGGATAGAGGCTAGGAAGAGGAATAGGCAGAAAGTTCTCTTTTGCCACAATGTCTTGAAAACAAAGAGTAAGCAAGCCTGAGTACCTAGGACTTGCCTACAGTTATACCAGTAGTTTATAATTCCATGAGGGCAGGGCTGTCATTCAGCAGGTGATCAAGGGAAAAAAAAAAAATGTTGGCTGGCTGTGTAAGGGAAGAACTCTTGGGATTAGGCAAATGCAGACCTTAGGTATTTACAGAATTAATATTGGTAATTTTGACTACGCAAGAGACAGTCAAATACCATAATCCGTAGTACTTAAAATTGTGCAGACATACAGTCATGGGCAAACTCTGAAGGTTGCCCCCATCATTCCCACACACTGGCGGTTCACACTTGTGTGCAGTGTCCTCTCCTTGAGTGTGGATGAGAATGTGATTTGCTTCTAACCAATGGGATGTAGCAAAGGTGACAAGCTGCATGTGATTACGTGCATGTAATTACTGGAAATCTTAGTACCCATCTTTGCTGGAATCTCTCTCTCTCTGTTTCTCTCTGTCTGGCTTTGTCTAAGAAGCCCATGGCCATAAATTAAGTGGGATATTGGTAAGGTCCTGTGACAAGGAACTGCAGGCAGCCTCCAAGTGCTGAGGTTGACAGCTAGCCAAAAACAGAAAGAAAGAAGGAAAGAAAGAAAAGAAGGAAGGAAGAGAGGGAGGGAAGGAAGACATGAAGAAAGAAAGCAAAATTTCTCAGTCCACAGCCACAGACACGGATCTGCCTACAATCTCGTGAGTAGGAAAGCTGCCTAGCTCAGCCTCTAGTTAAGAAGTTGAGGGGCACCTGGGTGGCTCAGTGGGTTAAAGCCTCTGCCTTCGGCTCAGGTCATGATCCCAGGGTCCTGGGATCGAGCCCCGCATAGGGCTCTCTGCTCAGCAGGGAGCCTGCCTCCCCCCCTCTCTCTGCCTGCCTCTCTGCCTGCTTGTGATCTCTGTCTGTCAAATAAATAAAATCTTTAAAAAAAAGAAAAAAAGAAGTTGAGAATTCACATTGGGGAAGGTATGTGCTATGCTGAGCGCTGTGAAGTATGTAAACCTGGATGTTCAAAGACCCGTACCCCTGGGGCTAATAATACATTATATGTTTATAAAAGAAAAAGTTTAAAAAAAAAAAAAAAGAAGCCACCCCTGGCTGACACCCTCAAAGGCAGTCTGCAGCTATGAGTTAATAAAGGCCTGTAGCTTTAAGCTTCTGAGTTTGTGATGAGTTGTTATGCAAGAATATGTAACCAACAGAGTTACTGATTTGAATTGATGTACAAGCAAGCTTAGAGTTCAAGAGCTCATCTCTTCATTCATGAATGAGTATCTTAATGTCACTTTATTATCTTACATTTTGTCTCACGCAAATGATAAAACTCTCCCTAAGAATGTAAGATTTCCTTAAATTTTTGCAGGGATCCTTGGCTGCAATTTTTGGCCAATATTATATTTGCAATGGTCTCGGGACATATCGCTCCTAAATGTCAAGTGTCTGCTACATCAACTCACAGGAGAGGTGAGACCTTTTAACAAATCGTCTCCTAAGCCCCAAGTAGACATTCAATCACTTCACCTAGAAGGGAGTTGGGGTTTTTTGGGTTTTCCTTTTTTTTATCTTTTTTAACTTTCTCTTAAAAGATCTTCGGTAGGTCTGTTGCTCAGGACAATGCAGCTAAAAGAGATTGCAAAATAAGTGTCAGGCTCAGTAATTAGACATAGTAATACACTGTAGGCTGGGTATAGGCTCTCAATTTCCAAAGCAATACCACTGTTCATGATAGTTAACAGTATTTCCACTCCAGCACAAAAGAGTTTTGGTGGGTTAATTAAATTGTTTGGTCCAGTTTGCTTGCTTGCTTGGTTTTTTTTGTTTTGTTTTGTTTTGTTTTGTTTTAGTCTCTCAAAGTCTATCAAAGCTCTTGTTAATATTAATTTTGCATATTAAAAAAAACTTTCACTTCGGGGCACCTGGCTGGTTCAGTCGGTGAAGAACTTGACTCTTGATCTCAAGGTCCCAAGTTCAAGCCCTGCGTTGGACTCCACACCCAATGTGGAGCATACGAAAAAAACAGGAAAAAACCTCTCACCTCTTTCCCCTCTGCCACCCTCAGCACTATAAAATCAATGTCTTTATCTCACCGAGCTTACATGTCTGTTTGTTTGTGTTTGTGTTTTTTTTTTTTTTTTTAAACCACGGCAGGTTTTCCTATGATTCCTGAGCTGGTTTCCTCCAGATGCGACACATGACTCAGCCAATCTGTGCAATGATGCATTGTTTGCTATCGTAACAGAAGGATAGCCTAGCTTTTGTCTTCAATCTACCTGCTCATGGAAACATCAGTTTCTCCTTCCAGTACGGAATTTTGGGGTCACAGTTATCACTGAAACCATTTATTAAACACTCGCTGTATACCAGCCACAAAGGTGGGTACTTTCCACACATTTGGCTCATTCACACATCAGTTCTGTGGGGCTGGTATTTGTCTTCTCGTTTGCCAGAAGGAGAAACTGAGGCTCAGAGGCTATGTCCCTACAAGCTTCCATAGGACCCCAATATAAATCACATGTGACCAATGGAAGGAATGATTTGATTCAGACCTAAAAATGCCAGTGTTTACATCGTTTAAACAAAATGAAAACTTTCTAAGTCTTTTTCAACATGATTATACTAATGTAATTTGGCACTTAAAATAATAAAAGCCTTATCTATCCTAATACATTTTCCTCGTGGCAAAATAGAGGAATCTAATACTGGCAGACAAAGTCACTGCCAAAAGGGTTCAGACCTTGGTTCTGATCTCAGTTCCTCTCTGGTTCACTCTGCCACCTTGGACAACTCCACAGTCTCAGCTCTAACTGACTCATCTGTGAAGGGAAGGAAACAAACTCCCATTTCCTCTAAGGAGAGTGTCTAGCTCTAAGACTCAGTAAATACTTTATTATATTCTTTTTAGAAGAAAAAACATTTCTTGTTCTGATGACCGGAGTAACACCATGTGTATATATATACATACATAAACACACATAAATACACATTTGTTTATGTATACACTCTTTTTAAAGTACTTTTTTAAGTACTACAGAGCAAATTGGCTTTCTCTGCCCTTGGTCACTATTCCAGAGCAATAAGCTAGCTTTCACTGATCCTGGTGTTTGGATCTCCACTCTTCTGAAATTAAAAAAAAAAAAAAAAAACCTGAGTTATAAGCGTGGGGGCCTTTAGGAGTTGTCTAGCCATCTCCCACCCCCACCAATCTGGCTGGACTTCAAGATTAAAGCAGACTGATTAGCAAGGAACCCCTTTTCCAGGTCTTAATATGAAATTCCCAGGAGTTGCCAGACATAAAGTGACTTGATGCCAAAACATGCAGGTGGGGAAGAAAAATTAATAAATTATAGGGATATTTTATATATACAATTCCAAATATGGCTACATGGAGTTTGGAAACATCTGGGTGATGAATTGAAATTTTACTTTTGCTTCAGCTCTTTGGCATAACGTAAACACAGCCTGCGAGTCCCTAGAGATAAATGCGAGCGTTGGAAACCGCAAAAGGTAGATTGAGAAAGAATCAGATTTTAAAACTGTGGCCCGTGATGCTTGCCAAATGGAAAAAAAATTCTAAAAATTCAAAGCAGTCCAAAGCATTTTCTTTCAGAGTTAAATTAAAGATATAGTGGCCCAGGTAGCTAAAATTAGAAGCTAATTTGCATATTCTTTCAGCCTTCAGTTGTAAATTTGGGGAAATATGTGTGTGTGTGTGTATGTCTGTTTTCATTTTAGTTTATATTTGTTTTAAAGACCTATTAATGTGCCGTTGGTTACAGTTTTCTCCTACTGATTCTACATGTGAACTAAGATTTTGGGCATTGAAGAACTATTTTCTGAAAATAGTCTTCAAAAGTGCTAGTTCTTTAAAAGTACCAAATGAGGGTATATGGTATATAGTACAGGCACTTACAGTATGAATTTTAAAGGCTTTCACATCCAATTACTTGCAATAACTTAGCTTCTTTCCCAACCTATAATAAATCATGTATATATAAATGTTACAGAATTTAAATATGAGCAGAGTTTTAGTATAATAGTATATCACTAGGAATCAGTATTTTTGTTATATATAGTACTGTTTAACATATGTGAAGTAAAATCTCATTGATTTGGGTTTGCTAATTCAGAGTTTGTGGAGCTGGCTTAAAGTTGACTCTTCATTAGGGAAGTCGTTCTTCATAGAAAGCTCAAATTAAGGGTGTAAATAAGACTGCAAATGGGAATGTATAAAGTACTTAAGAGTAAATTTAAAGTACTTTAGAAGTACCATTTGCATACGAAATTGTTATGCTAATTATAAGTAATTCTTATTAAAGTAGGTCTCCTAAGAAGATCTTCTAGGCAAGTTCCCTTAGTGAATTTAAGTTACAGAATGTGGCAGAAAGTAATAAAACAGGATTTCTTTTAAATACTGTATTCTTTAATTCAGAATTTTCATTAATTGTAAATTACTTTTGGCTAATTAATCCAAATTGCTAACATTTTGCTAGCAATTTCAGTTCTGTTCCTAACTCTCTTCTGTAAAGTTCTAATATTGTATTTTTCCCAGAGGTTAGAATTCCCATGTAGGTAAAAGGTATTTTTTTAATTTAGAGGTTAAGAAAAAGAAAAACTCTGTCACAGAAGTAGCTCAAATTAGAACTGGTAGCCTCCTCATGTTCATGAGCTTCCTTGTCCATAAAAGAGACCAAGAGAAAGCTGAGTAACAGATAAAGAAGGTCTAGTACGAAACTAGCGGTTAGACCTCCCATGTAAGTGACATCCGAAGTCAACCACACACCTGTTGTTGGTTCCCTGGTTGTTTGTGTTTATGTCCCTGTTAATGTAATGTTGAAACCACTCTATAGAAAGTGGAGAGTGTAGAAGTTGATTGGAGTTTCAGCTCCTCAATGCAACAATGATGGTTGAGAACTCTGACCCCCCCCCCCAGCCACACTGTTGGGTTCTGAGAAACCACAAAGCACTACCTTGCTTTCATCTGTTGTGAGACAACACCTACCATAGACCTCTCCTGTCAGATAAGACCCATCTCTGTCCTTCCTCATGACTCCCAGAAGATTCCTTGATGAGATTTTATTACCTACTTCTATTAAACCCTAAACTCGTTTCCTGTGTGTGTGTGTGTGTGTGTGTGTGTGTGTGTGAGATTGTCCCCATTAAGATATGTTCTCCCTATTGCAATAGCCTAAATAGAATCATCTCTTTATTTGTCCTCTGTATTCTGTCTTTCATAGTTTAGGGCTATGGCTTGGGTAAGATTCGACCTCATCTTCAGATCCCTGCTTACTCCAGCTAGGGAACAAGGACTGACTGGTGATCTAGGGACCCCACAGTGAGTCTAGTTCCTGGTCCTGTGCTCTGGATCCTTGACCCTTGGCAGCAAGGTAAGGATGTGATTTTTATTCTTTTTGAGTTCTCATTTGACTTCAGGTGTTAACTTCCTGTGGGTTTCAGGGCCTGATCACTCGGTGATATCTGTAAATAGATTAATGGGTTATAGAAATCTTGTCTCTCTTGGCTCCTGCTTGCAAACTGGACTGGAATCTTTTACCTTACTCAAATTGTCCATCTTTACCAAATTTTCAGTCATTATAGTTTCCTTCAGGAGCTGGCTACCATCTTCCAAACTAATATTTCCAATCTTTCCTCTCCCCTGCCTGGCTTAGCATCACAAAGAGTTTCAACCTGACTGGCCAGATCCCTCTGAGACTCTAAAATCTCAAGAAGTTCTACACTCTGAAGCCCAGAGATTTGATATAAACATTAAAGGAATCGTCACAACCAACCATACATGGACCAGAATTCTCCCTGGATAAGCCATGGCTAGACCATTAAGGAAGTCCGGTCATGCCTATGGTTGTCTCAGAGGTAACCATTAGTGTGGATGATGTCACCCAGCGCATTAACATGCTACCTGAAGAGCATCAAGAGACTCATAACTACATCATCAGAAGACTTTCTTGCACAGACCTCTTAGAACCCACTGGACAGGTTACCCTCAGAGTTCAATATCTGACTCTTTTCTGGAATACCACCTTTTTATTAAAATTTTTCTTTTTTATTTTAGGCATTCCTCTTTTAAGATGCCTGATCTCTAGGACTACCAACAACTGTTGTTTTCCACCACCTCTCAATAGGTAGTCCAACCAGGTTGGAGAAATGCAGGAAGAATCCTCAGGACATGATTTTTTAGCCCCTGCTTTGCCCCCCTCGAGAGGTTTTTGACCACCTCTTCGATGTTCAGCAACAAATAATATTCATTCATTTTGAACAAAAGGGAAGGCTGACAGTGTTGAACATTGCTTGAGTCCTGTGCTCTCAGAAAGCAGCAATGGTTGAAAATTCCTTCCTACCCTTTGGGTTTTGAGAAAGAACTACCCACCAAGAACCACTCTGCCTCCACCTACTCCGAGCTAAGACTCACCTTCATCCTTCCTCGATGACCCAGAGAAGACTCGTCTCCATTTGTCCTTGTGACTCTCAGAAGATCTGTGCTGACTCTCTTGTTTACTTGCCTCTGTATGATCCGTGGCCCCCTTTCTTTTCTTTGAGATATTCCTCATTAATGACAAGCTCTCTGTTGCAATGGGCTCAATAAAATGATCTCCTTTGTTACCCTGTGCCTTTTGCTTTTCACAGTGTAAATTTTTGTTGGAATACATATGTCACCATGTACACCATGTAGGCTAGAGGAAGCAGCCTATACAGAGAGGCATGGAGGGAGAAGTTCAAGGTAAGGTGGAAATTCACACTTCTGCAAATTTCATCAGTGGTTGTTCAGGGCATAGAGTAGTCCTCCTTATAGTTCAGACTAATGGAATAATTGCCAGATATCTCAGCTGGGGCTGTGTAAATACCTCCACAAAACTCTAATCCTCATTAATTTTATCTCTTCCCACAAAACCCAGTTATTCATGCCCAGAGAAACACAGGACATGAAAATTTCCTGACTGCATGGCTATTTATTTTCTATAGATGAAACTGAATCACTTGTCAAACTTAAAAAAAATAGTTGTTCACTTTCTGCTGCTTATCACTAAAAAAATGTCAATCTCAATCTGTTGTACAGGTCAGTTCCCATGTTCTCATGTCAAATAGATTTTCTCCCCCTTCTACCTTCCATATTTTACGAGCACTGAGAGTAAGAGTGGGGGGAAGCTTGGAAGATAAAAGAATAGTAGAGTAAATGTAAAATTAGAGTAAAATATGTAAATTGGAAAACCAAAGATTTCCCTCCATAATTGAAGATATCATCATAAAGGAGACCTTATCTTCACAATCTACTTTGTTTTCAAATTTAAAGTAAAAAAGAAAATAGATCTACCTTTTGACTAATAATACAAAGTCTAAGTTGCTTACATCGCTTGTACCGTTCAAGTCCTGTTTTCAGAAATGGCATCCAGAACATTCTGTCTTAAGAGGATGAACTGTTATTTCTGTAGCTTTTAATAACTGACAACTCCACATTTAAATCTTAGGCTGTACATAAACTGTCAGCATCCAAATTTGCCCAGACAAACAGAATTGGAAAAAACAAAAATAACATGAGGGAAAAAATGCGTTATTAACAGCTGTGTAAATAACAGCGACAACATTAACTAATAAAAGGAGACCAGCAATCTCAGTAAGAACCAAAGAAGGAATTCAAGTTGCTGTAAATAGATTTAGAAGGTTTGGCTGTGCTTCGACTCCTTTCCAAATTCAGTTTTCTTTCAAAGTTACTGCATCGAGGAGCCTAGAGGAAAACCTTTTATGGCAAACTCTTACATGAGTAAAGAAAAAGTAACAAGAAAGTGAGAAAGTTTCTTACCTACCACCATCATGGAGAGAGAGAGAGAAAGGGAAAGAAGGTCAGTTATTACTCTCAGGTCCCTCATCAACTGCCTGACTTATACATTTACATTTGAAGGGGACAGCAAAAAGACTCCAATTGCAAAAACAGAGTGAGGAAGCTTCTTCACTCCCTTCAACACAGCCATTGACGGCGCTTACTCAAAGGTCTTTTGGTTGCCGATAATAGAAACCCTTCAAAACTTGTTCAAGCAAAACAAGGAATTTTGTTTAAGAGCTTCCAGGAGAATCACTGGGAACTCAACAGTGGGAAATACAATTGGGTCTTGTCAAGAAATAATGATTGTATACCCGAAATTTGCCAGGCATCGTTATACTTGCTGAAGGCCACGCTGAAATAGACCAGCAGAGGCCCTGCTCCCATGAACTTGCATTCCAGGTGGGAAGACAGACTATGAACACACAACCACATAAATAAGAACATCAAATACTAGTATGAAGAAGACAAAATACGCATGTATTATACCAAGTAGGATAAAAAAAGAGTCCTGGAATTTGGGAGAAGGGGAAATGAGAGCTTCATGCAGTTGGGAGAGCTTTCTTGAAGAGGTGCTACTGGTCTTGAAATCTAAATGAACTGCCAGAGGCTGGATCTGCGTGCCTTGCAAAATCTAAAGGAATGGCTTTGCTTACAGAAGGGACAAGTCAAAACTCAGAAGACTAGAGCCTGCTTTGCCATAGACACAGGATGTGAACCACAAATGTAATTTTTAAATTTTCTAGTTGCCATATCCAAAAAAAAGGCAAAAAGGAACAAACCAAATTAATGTTCACATCTTTCATTTAACCTAACGTATCCAATATGTTATCATTTCAGCATATAATCAATATAAAAATTATTGACATAGTTTACGTCTTTTGTATTAAGTCTTCAAAATCCAAGGTGTATTTTATACTTAAAAGGCATCTCAATTTCTATGCTAAATTTTCGATAAAGTAAAATGTGATCCTACCAAAATAACAAAGTTGGTTTTGGTGGAAAAATATTTTATACTGATTCATTTTTAAATTAAAATGTAAATTCATTAAAATTCAATTTGACTTAAAATCAGTTCCTTGGTTATACTAGCTATCTTTGAAGAGCTCAATAGCCACATTTGGCTTATGGCTAACATTTGACCAGTATAGAAGAAGAGAACAAGAAATTCAGGGAATAGAGGTGGATGGAGTGAGAAGAAGGAGAATTGGCAATGTAAGCCTGGTCAACAATGGTAAGCAATTTGGAATTTTGGCTTTTAATCTAAGTATAATAAACAGCTATTAGAAGTATGTTAGTTTGCTATTTCTAATGTAAGAAATGACCACAAACTCAATGCCTTAAAACAACATAAATGTATTATCTTACCATTTTGGTGGTCAAAAATAAAAATAAAAAATAAAAAAAATAAAAAATAAAAAATGAGCCTACAGGGCTAAAACCAAGGTGTCAGCCATGTTAGCTGTTTCTGGAAGCTCCCAGATGGCATTCACTCCTTGCTTCTTCCAGTTTCTAGAGCCTGACTGCACGGCTTGGCTCACGGTCACACCATCCCAACACCATTTCTTCTGTGCCTTGCCTTTGTCTAGCTGACCCTCTGACTCCCTCTTCTAAGGACCCTTGTGTTTGCATTGGGCTCACTCAAATATTCCACAAAAACGCCCCATCTCAGGATCCTTAACTTGATTACATTTGCAAGCTCTCTTTTGTCATGTGAGGTAACACATTCACAGGTTTGGGGATTCGTATGTGGACATTTTTGAAGAGCCATCATTCAATCTATCACAGACAGTTTAAGCACAAGCGAAGTGACAAGTTCTCATATAAACTTTTACAAAATCAGACTGGCTGTTAGATCAAGAATGATCTACCCATAAAGAAGTAAGAAAATGGGCTAAGAGGCTTGTTCACAGAAATCCAGTTAGGAGTGGTCAAACACACTGTGAGAGATAATGTTAGTTCTCATCTCTCTAGTGCCTCCCTTACTCTTCCTTTGGGGAACTGCTCCCCATTGCTACCGTCAGGAGGGTTGGCAGGCCTGCTGCTACCCTAGCAAGAAAAAAAGAATACAAGACTCGAGACTAGCTGGTCATCAATGTCCAGGCACCTGGCCATGAGGGTTAGTCCAGCAAAGAGCATGTCAGTCAAAATGAACTGTTCTTCCTGGATTGTTCAGCTTAGAACTGGGGAAGAACTCGCCTTGCCCCATGGCTTATGGAATCAAAAGCGCACAAATCAGTTAACTACAAGCAGTAGACCCTTGTGCAGGTGGAAAGAACTTATCTGCACGGGGAGAGAATGGCACCAACGCATTAGAATAAGATTGAACCTGGGAAGAAGAGAGAATCCTGATTACACAGTTGGTGTCCCTCTATTGAGTCGTGTCTGAACCCACATGCTTGTGCTCTCTGATCACATTTAAAAAATATATTTCTTTTGTTGTGAGTTTGAGTTAGGTTTCTGTCACTTACAATCAAAAGGATCCTGGCTAATATAGGTCTTGGAAGGAATGGGAACTGGAAACAGATGCATTTCTTCTATCTCTGAGGGACTACATGTTTTCTCATTCTTCTCTACATGCAGAGTCTTCTTTTGTCCTCTTTCCCTGAAAAACCATTCATTCAGCTTGTCTATGCACATGACAAAGATGGCTTTATTATCATAACAGCTTTTCTGAGAATATCCAGCAGAAACCAGCATGGATGAATGCCAAAGAGAAATGTGAATGTGAATGTGAATGACCCAGCTTTGGTCTGGTGACTACCCAAGGTTTAGAAGGTCTCTTAGGGTAGTGGTAAGGGCATGTCTCAGAGCAGTAGTTGACCATCATATGCAAACTCCTCTCTGCCCCTCTTCCTCCTTAACACTTCCCACAAAGAGCTTGGAGTACCTCTGCGTCATCAAGGAATGAACATCTAAAAACATCTTTCTTCAGTGATTCCATCCTGGATGGAGGCAAAGATCACTCCTTCCATTACCCAACCAAGACAGGAGATTCCTGAGCTCTACTTATAGTCCAATCTGCTACCAATTCATCAAACTTAGTTTAGAAATGACACAATATGTTGGCTCATAAAAGTCCAAGTTTATTTTTAGGACCAAGGTTGGGGATATTGAGCAGTTCACAAAGAGAGGGAAGAAGTAAGCTGATGGCCAGACTGTAATGAAGGTCAGGATTCTTGCAGTTTAATAACGTACTACTAGGCTTAAAATCATTTGCAAACTATCTCACTGTCTTTCATTTTTTACTCTATTCTATATTAAATAGCAATGTGCCAGATCTTTTTTTTTTTTTTTAATGAAAACTTGCCCAGTTCGGAGAGAGAGTTGATGATGGTTGGATATGGATCACATTGATAGAGATCTTTATAAAGTCTGCGTATCTATTGCTATTGCTAATCTAAACTATTGCATAGTTTACTATCCCTTACTTATTCATTCATCAATTCAACAACTACTTACAGAGTCTCAACTACAATTCAAGCAGTGTTCTAGGTATTGGAACATAAAGAACAAAAGACAAAAATCTCTACAGTTGGGTAACTTCCATTCTTGTAGGAAGAGACAGATAATAAACTAAAGAAGTAGAATAAAGACTGTTAAATGCTGGTGAGTACAATGGTGAGCAGTAAACCAGAGGGCTGTATCTTCTTCTGTCTGGGAAAGGAGAGGACAGAAGGTGGAGGTTGCTTAGTTTACGGATAGTAGTCACAAACTAACTACAGCCTCAGAGTATGTTTTCAGATCGGTTCCTGTCCAGGGGGCCAAGTATCAGAAACACATGGTGGAAATTTTTGTTGAGAGACATCTGGCTATTTTGGGGCCAAGACAGAATGGTGCTGACTGCTGAGCACACAGAGAAGGAAGTTTACGTATTTTGAAACTCAAGTAAGTAAAGCCATTGGTTCATCACCCAAGTTTTGCATACTAAGTAGGTTTCCCATTCTGACCATGAGAAGCAGTGTCAAGGAGAGTTGAAATCTTGAGCAGTTAACTGGGAGGAGAAATGTCACTGCCATTCACTTGGCTCTTTGACAATTGCTTGGATAAAAAGTACCCACTATCGTTCATGCTGCCATTCATTTCTGACACATTAATGTTGAATCTCACAATAACAAAATATAGATCTCACAGTTTTCAAATTTGAGAAAAGGCTAAAATATGAATTTGCTGCTATTTGGCTATGAAGTTTAGACAATGACCAGGAGTCAAAGTAAGCTGAATCAAAATGTTAATGTTTTTCTGTAATTCAGATTGATCTTTATAAATATACACACTCATATTTTCAAGCAGTGTTTTCGGCACTGTCTTTTCCATTAACGCGAATGAAGATAAGGGTTTAAAAAGAGAGCTTAAATGAAATGCTCTTGTCATGGAATTTAGTCCAACATATAATAAATATGCTTTTGAATACCAGGATATGAGGCAGCATCGTGGGGTCTGTACTTCCTCAAAGCTCCAGAGCAACGTGTTTACTTGCCCTTGCCCTTAGATGTCTCAAGGTCAGTCCAAACCTGACCCAAATAACAAATAACTGATGGTCGTCCCTCAACACTACCATCCCTCTCCACCCTCCAAACCCGGGCCTTGTCAGCCCTGCAGAAAGTTTCCTCTCTTTCACCTGCCAGACCGAATCTGTGTATCAGTCCTATCAGTTTAACCTCCAATTTCAGAAGTTGGCAAACTATTTTTGCAAATGGTCAGATAGTAAATACTCTAGGCTTTGCCGGCTTCACAGTCTCCATCAAAAATACTCCTGCCTTTGTAGGTGAAAGTAGTAACACACAATCAGCAAACAAGTGGGTACAGCTGTGCTCCAATAAAACTTCATTTTAAAAAACAGGTGGGCCAGATTTGGCCATTGGGTCGTGTTTGCCAGTCTCTGTTCTAAGATCATTCATCACCCCTCTCTACCTTGGTCTTACACCCTGATTCATGCCGCCACTGCCACTTGCCTGGACTTTTGCCGAGGTTCCCTCTCTGTTCCAGCTGCCTGCATTCTTGTGTTTCTGCAGTCATCTGCCAGGCAGCTAGTCATTTTCCCAGACATCACAAACATGTGCTCCTGTTTAAAACTCCACACTGGCTTTCCCTTTTCTGATCATTATGAACCTGCAAAATCCTGGGGATGCACCTCCCGGTGCTTCCTACAGAACGTGTCCTGCCCCACTCTCTGCAGACCTGCTCTCAGTCCACCAAGTTTGCTATGTTCCCTTCTGGGTCTCTCCTGAGCCTTTGTGACATTTCCTCTGTCAGGTAGTATCCCCATAGACCACAATGGTCATGAAGTCATGAGGATAGGACCCGTATGTGATTTTGCCTCTCATAGCATTAGTGTCATGTCTGACACACAGTAGGGTTTTTTTTAAAGATTTTTATGTATTTATTTGACACAGAGAGAGGGATCACAAGTAGGCAGAGCAGCAGGCAGAGACAGAGGAGAAGCAGGCTCCCTGCTGAGCAGAGAGCCTGATACGGGGCTCGATCACCAGGACCCTGAGATCATGACCTGAGCTGAAGGCAGAGGTTTTAACCCACTGAGCCACCCAGGTGCCCCCACAGTAGGTTTTACTAAGAGGAAGAATTCTCTCCTAGGCCCACCTCCCAAAGACGGCCACTTCTTAATCCTCGAAACCTGTGAATACATTACCTTGTCCAGCAAAGAGACCTTGCAGGTGTGGTTAAGTTAAGGCTCTTGAATTGGAGCGAGCCCTCTGGATTATCCACGTGGGCAGAGGCGTCCTTATAAAGAATGTCAGAGGCTGTTTTGCCCAGCAAAGCCGCGGCTGCCTCTTTGTGGGTTCAAGAGCCAAGCGATACAGGGAGCCTCAGAAACTGGGATAAGGCAGGGAAACGGATTCTTTCGTGCAGCATCTGGAAGGAACGCAGCCCTGCCACCACTTTGGTTTAAGCCAAGTGAGACTGGGTTTGGAATTCTGACGTCCAAAACTGGAAGCTTATGAATTCATGTTTTCTTTAATGCCTCTAACCTTATGGGAACTTCTTATAGCAGCAATAGGAAACTAATAAGGTATGCTCGTGAAATATTTATGGAACGTGTAAAGAAATGAGTGAGTGATAGTAAGGATTCATTAGTAAACAAGAGAGACCCAGAAATCCTCATTTCATAGTCTGATTGATGTAGACATAAACAAGCAATTACCAATATGCTGAGGTAACAAAAAAAAAAATCTGGACTGGAGATATAGGCAGAGGAATTTCCATCTTTTGCTTTCTTGATTCTTTTGCAGCTGGCAGTGTGTTAGGATGGCCTCTGACGTTGTGTGCGCGCGTAGTGAGAGCGACCAGGATGGCCTTGTTGGTGGAGAAGGGCAGCCTCTAGGCCTTGACTTTACTATCCATGAAAAACAGAGCGTGAAGTCGTCTTTGATTTATCCTTTCATGGCTAAAACAACTTGAATTATTTTATTTTATCAAAAACACATGGGGGGGTACTCCTTCAGACGGACTTGCCTTCTGCAGGCCTGGGTTTGGGAATCTCACTGAGCTGGCGTCCCAAATAGACCATCCTCCTGAGGAGGTGGGAGGAGCAACCAATCAGATTTCTTCAGCTTTGCTAGAACTAACCTGTGTGCCAACATGGCGGCCTGGCCCGCTTTCTAAATGTGTGTGATTGCTCTGAGCTTTTGTCATTCTCCTGAGTGGAACTGACACGGTTTTGGCATCAGCTTCACAACTTCACTTTGTGCCATCAGGCAGCACCGAATCATTGTCTCAGAATCACTGTGACAATCGGGAGTCACATTCAAGTGACAAGGAAATTATTGCTGGAATTAAAAAAAAAAAGTTGAGGGAAGTGATTATTGTGTGTTCTCATTATCTGGTTTTCAAACATAAATATTTTGGCCATTAGGAATCATTTATTTTCAAAACAAAATGACGAACATAGATTACATTCAAAGGGGGGTTTCTTAGAAACCAGATTTTTTTTTTTTTTTTTTTACCTTTTAATGAGACACTTCGCAAAGATGGGTAGGCACTGCCAGCCTTCCAAAACTGCTCTGTCAGAAGTTGAGGAAACGCTAGTATTGAGGCAAAGGGGGCATTTCAGAGTCAAGAAAGGGTTACTTTTCCAGAACCACCTGGATATCTGTTGATATTCTGAGATCTGAATATATTCTGATATCTGTTGATCTCTAAATGCTCATAACCCCCTAAATTCCTTAAAGGTCAACCTGATTTACTTCTTCAGTCTTACAGTCCAGTACCTAAATTTCTGTGTCTGTATTGCTGGACAATCTGAATATTGCTTTGGACCGTCTTGGACTTTGGGTCTGACTAGTTCTTTGCTTGGAAGGGGTGTCTTGACCTTTGTTTCTCAAACATGTGCAGACTGACCCTGGTAGTACTTGAAGCTACGGTAGAAATGGCTCTTTGTATTCTCAATTTGAACCTGTTTGTTTTTTTGTTTTTTGCGTGTTTTTTGGTATTGAACACAGTTACAATTAAGTAGAATCTGAAATACAAAAAGAAAAAAAAAATAAAGTATACTTGGAGACCACCAATACATCACTGAGTTTTTTTATGTCTGGCTTTTACCTAGAAACCTCCAGTCTCTCCTGTGCATTTATGGGTACCACAGTGGAAATAGTTTGAGAAACACTGGTAACTCTTTGACTCAATGTAATGTAATTATCTATGGGCTTCCTATCTGTGAAACCCTGAAAAATGTAAACTCTCTAATCACCATTCTTCTACAAAATGGAGTTAATGACAGTACCTACCATAGTTTTAAGAGTGATATTTCGTACGTAGAAAATGTTTCATGAAGGCTGGCTGTGGCTCTTGTGGTTGTTCATGTTGTTTCGTTGTTGCTGTTTTGTTCGGACCTTTGTGACCATTTCAGGAATGTAGGGCAGTAACCACTCTATAAAATAGACCTGTTTTTAAATACAGTCACTGTTCTTTCCATCTTCAAGTTAGCAACATCGTGATTTGAGCTATTACACCTGCTATTCCGGATGGTTCCAAGGCTATCTCATCTACCATTGGTCTTCCCTCAAGGATGGCTCCAATGTGTCCATGCCGGGTTCCAAGCAACTCAGACTTTCTATTCTCTATTTTTTTGTCTGCTGCCTTGGCCACCCTGTGTTAACAAAGGAAGCCAATGCATGAGCAAGAAGTTACAAATCAAATCTTTCATCCGTCACAATGGTATCTGTAGTTGAACTTTAAGACCCGTTTCTCTAGACAAAGAAAGAATGGAGCTTGTGAAGCATGAACAGGAAAATAGTTAAAACCAAAGAGAGTGTGATTTGGAAAGACGAGCATGAATCTTTGTTGTGAGCTACTCAGTGTCTTGTGTCACCACTGTGTGAATGGTATTTACTATAAACCGTTGTTTCCCCAGACCTAGCATGCTATAGAAATATTTAAAAAGGAGGTTGCTTTCCCATGGTACCCAGGCATGCCAAGAAGCTGGAGAAATCCTCATATTCCTAACCCTTTATGTTAGCTGTTTGTCCTATTTCAGGTAAAACCCACATCTCCAGAAAATAGAGAATAGGGAGGTCCTGGAAGGCTTGCATAATTGGAAACATGTAATTTAGACAAAATCTCCTGTAACAAGTGTGATGCACATTACTTTCCAAGTACGACTTTATTGGTATTTTATTATGACACATTTTTTTTAAACAATAAGAACAGAGATTTGCATTAAAAGACTACCAAACTGTGGATGTTCAAGTTTTGATCATTTTGTTCTCTGAGAGGAGCATACCCTGAAGCATGGAGCTGCAAGTAGGGCATGGAGAGAGGGATGACAAACGAAGGCCTACGGGATAAAACCATGGCCATTTCCAGCACTATCTACACCAACTTTCCCACTACTATGGCAGAATAGGGTACTTGCAACAGAGACTGTATGACCTGCAAAGCCTAAAATATTTCCTATCTAATGGGGAAAAGTTTGCCTACCTTTTATGTAGAGGTTACATGCCCGTGATCAGGTTTGACTTCCAAAGCTAGCATAGACTGTATAATTTTGCTTCACTAACTTTGGAGCTGTAGGCTTCAGTTTGCTCACCTGTAAAATGGGGCTGATGATTGTAGTTGGTACCTGTGGCAGAATGTGATAATAAGATAAAAACAGATCATTGTATGTCAGATGATAGCCGGAGGACCTAATTCATAGAATGAATAAAATATTAGGTCTAGGATCCAGAATAGCGTCTAATAGAAAACTAGAGTGAGGGAACTCCTTGGAGGATTTGGAAATAAGACCTCACGCTGTGAGGTTAAAAGGCAAGATAAACACCAAGTAGATCTGGGCAGAAATACGGCAGATCTCTTGAAGACTCAACTGGCATTCAGCCAGTGAGGCTTACACAAATCAACATATTTGAAGGAGGAATGTGTCAGTCAGGAAACAGAGGGTTTGGATTGGTGTTGATCTGAAATCAAAGCCAAGAAAAAATGAGCATCTGGACATTCAGCACTTACATTGCCCGTCCCAGCTTTGCCTATGGAGGAGAGGGAGCCTCCCTAGAACCGAGATTTCTTCTTGCGCCAAAGTAAAGCTATTCCCAGCATGGAGTTAGATGCATTGTGTTTTCTTAGTCTGATACCATTAAATATGTGAATATTTGCTCACCATGCAAGCTTCTTATTCTGATGTGGCTTCTCAGGTTCTACCAGAAACTGATAGTCTTAGCCTAAGTACTGGAGTCCATGCATAGTATTTGGAGGCCCATGAACCCCTTTAAATTGTATAAACTCTCAATAGTCAGCATATGTTTTTCTGGAGAGAGTATCCAGAGCTGTTCTCTGGGCCTCAAAAGTTGTGATGACAAGAAATTAAGAAACTGCTGACTCTGGAAATTGTGGGCCCCAAGCGAATTATGTCTCATGTAAACTAAAGTATTTTAGCTTTATTAATGAGCTTTGTTGACATAGATTGTGCAGTGTATAGCCTGTGCAACTACACGGTTGCCCTACTTGATAAATATGACTACTGCCTGGCAAGAGAGGGGCAGGGGAAAGAAAGCTCTGTGGGTTAGCCCTTAGACCTTGATAAATATTCTTAAATTATCTAAGGCTCTACTGCCTTGTCTAATGACCAGCAGGCCTCTCCTAGAAATTCTTCTTATCACTATCACTGACTGGAAGTGCATTGTTTGGTTTGAGTCTCCTTTAGTAAGCTCTTTATTTAAAAAAAAAAAAAATTGTTGACTTAATTAATAATCTAAGGCACAATTAGCAAATTGGACTTGATTTTAAGTTTTTAATGAGTTCCAAGCATTTTATACATGAACCTGACAAAGGACCACAAAGGGGGAGGGTGGGGAGCAGGTTTCTCAGTAAGAGCCCTGGCAAGAAATAGAAACGTTTCATTTATCTCAAGGAATAATAAACAATGGCTAGAAAGGTATGGCTAATGAAGTGAGAGGTTTACAGGTTCAGCTGAGTGCATCCACACCGGCGAGGTTGGCCGGAACCTGACTGACAGGTTGTTTATGAATGCACGTAGATTGTGCAAAGCATACATGAAAGAAGCCAGACAGCTGCAACCTATCCTTTAGGAGACCGTCGGTTTTTCAGAGTTGAGGTAAATACCAGCTCCTTGCATGAGGTCATTGGGATACACTTTATACCGAGTATCTCATGGGAAGATCGTTGGACATCTCCAGGACATGGAGGACCCTGAAGGTTTGGGGTATGGTGTATTAGAGAAAGTGGTAGGAAAATGGGCCGAATTTTCTCAAGCTGGTTTTCCAATATCAAATGGGAATTTGATTTTAATCCCCTGGCTCTGTGAGATGAATGTTTCTTTATTATGTCTTGAATAATCTTTGGTTAGGGCTTCCCAGAACTCAGCTCCTGACCAGTTGGGCTCCCCATTACACTCCAAACAGCACGAACATTCTAGAAGGCCACAAAGCCTCATTTGTTCATTTTAGACCAGTGGGCCAATTGCTCTCCTGCATGGTGGGGCCACACAGAGTAGCTGCAGGGTGCCCTGTCCCCTCAGTGTCAGGTGGTTCTGGGAAGTGTACTTGGAAATGACTAAGGTAAGCCACTGGGGGTTACCACATAGAGTTGGAGAATGTCATTCTCTGAGGGACATGTGTCCTGCTAAGATGGAAGGAGTGGTTGTTAGTACTCTGTTACAACACAGTACTTGTATCTCCTCTTATCAGTGATCACCACTATTGCTTAGTCCTCATAATTCCAGCTCACCAGCCCCCTTTCCCTCCAACCACAGCACATCATTAGAATGGGCGCTTTGGCCAAACAGCTTCTAAATGGCTAAATATAGGCTTGCTTTAGCAAGAAAAGGAAGAAAATACTGGATCATGATTCTTCCAAATGCTCAGATCAGTCCTATACATTGAAGCTATCCTGCCTCAAAGATGAATTTTACTGGTTTTCAGGGGCAAGAAAGAAGCTGGAAACCACCTTGGGGTCTTTGTAGTCCAGTCTTGGTTTTGTATTCCTGATAAGCTAGCTAGTGGTTACTGAGCAAGAGAGATGTTCCAGAGTTCAGGTTATGATGACAGTCTCTTCTTGAAAAGTCAAAATATGTCAAACTGAATGGTTTGCTTGAGGATGTATCCTGTTAATAAGAATTCTAGGCAGGTTTCAACTGGTTAAGACCTGTGGCCTCAATAATGCTGAAAGACTATTACCTAGATGTTTAGCCCTCTGTTGTGTCTTTTGTCTGTTTGTCCTTGTAACAGTCTAAATTGGGTCCTTTTACCCTCATTTGGTAACCTGAAGCTCAAAGGGGTTAAGCAACAGGATGAAAGTCCTACAGGTACAAAGCGTGTCAGTATTTGTAAAGCACTTACAACACTGTTGCCTCTGGTCAGTCCCTACTGATATTAGTTGCTGCTTCTGCTGTTGGCATTATTATGGAGGGGTAAATCTCCATTTGCACTCAGGTACATTCCAGAACCTGTGGTCCTAACCTCTATCCAGAGTGCGTCCCAAAAATGTTTCCGTTCAGAGAATTGTCTAAATTTGCCACCCCGATCAGGAGAAGCTATAGAGCTAATAGCCATTACGACCCCAGGTGCCTCCGATGCATGAGCGTGGTAAATAAGCAAATGAATGACCATCTACTGCTTCTAAAGGTGTCCTATTGAGACTAAGGCTTGAGGCCAGAGTGATTCCTGCTCTGACTGGTGGCCCCATGTGGGGGAAGGAGGCCCGGCAGTATGGGAGGGCTGAGCCACCATTGCAGGGTGAAGGGACAGGAATGGTTCAGGTCTTGAATGGGGAGGACCTAGAGATGCTTCCACATCTCCGACATTCCCCATCCACCCCCCAGTCAAATCAGCAATAAATATGCAAGTCCAGCAGTAACTGGACTTTCAGAAGTCAGAGTCAGAAGGCTCTCTGGCAGTGCCTTGACCCTTCCCCTACCCCCTCTAGGAAGAAGTGCTAGGAGAGCGAGGGATGGACATTGGAGGAGTGTGGGTCTGTCCGTACCTGCTTTGTCTACCGCACCCAAATACAAGGACCTGCCTTCCTAACTAAGGGCCTGCTGTTGAATACTCACGTCCCTTCATAGAAGAGCATGGAAAACCTTTCCTCATCTCTACCCCCTAGTCCCAAGATGGAAAAGCCTTCCCTGCATACATATCTACTTGACTCCGTAATTTGAAGGACTTTTCTGACCTACAGTTAAAAAGGCAGAAACATTTTTCTGACCTATAGTTAAAGTCAGAAAGTGATTTTTATCACAAATCTTATCACAAAGCATGGATCCAAAAATACAGCTGACTGTTAGCAAAGAGTTGACCACATTGACTTACTACATGTTGCCAAAATCTCAGCCAGTGTCAAGAATAATTAGAAACAGCTCAGTTCTGGCCATAATAAAACACAAAGGTTCATATTTAGCATAATGTGGAGTTCTTTTCTTACAAAAAATGGAAAAATGGACTCTAGCTAACAAAAGCAGAAAAACTATTTGTTAGGAGCAACCATTGGAATGCTCTCAACTAGAAGTGAAGGAAACCCAGACTTAAACAAGTGAAGGTTTAATTTTTATTGAACAGCAGCAGGACTGAAAGGAGATAGTCATTGGAATTGGTTTGATGACTGGACAGTGTAAGAACTGGGTGCCTTTGAGGCTCTTGGCTTTTCTCTGTTGATCACAAAATGGCTGCCAGCAGACAAAATTTCATCTGCCTTCACAGCAGGAGAAAGAAGGAAGGGTACAAGCTGTGCTTGTTACATTAAGAAAGTGGACTCTGCTTGAGTCTCACTGCCCAAAACTGTATTACTTGGATCCCTGTTCCCTAGCTATAAGGAAGGCTGGGAAAGTAAATTTTTTTACCCTCTGGAGGCAAGTAGGCATGTGAGGGGTTATTGGAAATCAGTAGTGGGTTAGCTCAGGATTTCTCAACCTTACAAACAGACATTTTTGAGCCATGTAATTCTTTGTTTTGGGGGCAATCCTGTGCATTGAAGGACTTTCAGTAGCATCCTTGGTCTTTATCCATTTGGTACTGGTAGCCCTCTTCCGCCCCAGTTGTAACAACTGAAAATGTCTCCAGACATTGCTGACTATCTGCTGGGAGGGCAAAATCACTCCTGGTTGAGAATCACTGGCTTAGCATGCCCACAGTGTCTGCCGCAGATGATAGGGGTATTCCTAGAATAAGACAAAGTGAAAGAGCCAGAATAGTGCTTGGCTTCTAGGGAACAGGACCCAGGAGGCTATCTCTACCAGACAGTTCCCTTGGGATGAATCCACTCCAACCACTTTGAGTGTTCAAGACCTAAATTCCAAGGAAAGAGAGAAAGATCGGCCCAGGGTTATAAGCCTATCCCCAGGGAAGGAAGAACAGGGCATTTTGATGAACTCTTCCACCAAGACTGTAGCTAAAGCAGAAGGGATAGATTCCCCTAGCTATTACCCAAAGGTGTTTGGGAGTAGTGGGGGTGTGGAGTGGGAATGAATGTTAGTCAGAATATGTACACACACACACACGCACATGCGCACACATGCACACACATGCACACATGCACATGATGAGATGATTCAGAACAACTCATCCTATTTCTGACTAGTAGAGGAGTTCCTTGTATTAGTTTGAGGGGAAAAAAAGCACGCTGAAGAATAGCTTTGAGGAACCATCCAGAGTGCTGTAGGACTTTAGGCAAATCACCATACCTCTTTGAGTCTCTCACTATCGATGTGTAAGATAAGGGTTTTAGTCAAGGGCTCTCAAGGATGTCTTCAGGCTCTCACACCCAGCATTGCGGCATCTAGAAAGTGACTCCAGCTTCCTCCTTCCCCTCATCCCCTGTCCCAGTTTGTTTCCTCTCCCAAAGCCACACTTCCATTACCTGGATTGGGGCTGTCAGGAGAAGGAGGTCCAGGAGACACATTTGCAGCTTGAGATGTAACCTTAATCCACCCCAATGAAGGCTGTTGGGTTTTCATTTTTTGTTTGCTTGGTCTCCTCTCGGACTCCATGAATGCATCAAACTCCCAAAATGAATCACAGCTCAGTTCTTGGGCCTCTGAGTCCCTCGTAGGATTTGGACTAGAGAAAGCAACCTTCCTCTGTGTGGCTGGCACCTGCCCGCAGATTCTCAATGGAGGGTGACAGGTCCTATAATAGAAAAGCCCATCTTGGTCCTGTACTGTAGTTTCAGCGCTACCTTGTTGACTGACTTCGTTCAGTGGTAAAGAAGAGAGGAATTGGAACAAGGGGTGGAGGGAAATGGGGATTAAGAACGTAAATATGTGATTACTTTTAATGACCTTATTACTCAACATCAAATCTGTTTGTATTGACAAATAAGTATGCAAATGTTTATATCAACACTCACTTCATTAAAATAGTAAATGGTTGAAGTTAATATTAGTGCAGCATTGAAATCTTGAGTGATTTTGATTACATAGCAATAAGCTACTGATGAGTATCATTATGTACCAATCATACAAAAATGAGCCACCGAAGGCCATATTTCCAAAATTGGGTTGAGCAAGTACATCCACAAAAACAGAGACATGCACTAAGTGTCAGAGACTTCCTCTGTCTTCCTATCAAAGCATAGTCTGAAGAAACACATGTAATTTCCCATTTTGTAAGAATGCAATTGGACATGTAGTTAAGGAATCAGCGTGCCGGGGAGACACATATGTAGTTGTCTTAGACTCCAGAAACTTCCCTACCCTTCATGTATCACCCCACTTCTATTCCCTTGATTTCCCTCCTACCAAAGACAATCTGTAGCTTAAAGACAAGATACCTTGAAAAGACCAGTATCTTCATAAGGAAGCAGGCATGGTGTGCATGACTGACCTATGGTGTGGCCCATGGCGAGGCTTAATGTTCCTGCAGGAACCCAGCGTGTGGGCTCAGTTCTTTCAGCTCTGTTACTTCTCAGGCTCTGTATTTGCTGAACACACTTTACTGTGCAAGTGTTAATAAGGTAAAAACCAACAAGAAAAGGGAGTCAAAAGATGTCAGAAGTCTCTGATGGACACCCAGATCAAGTCGTTTGTTGGAGGATATTTACAGCTGAGTTTTTCTTAGGTTTGAGGAAGTTGGCTCTGGAACCTTCATTGCCACATGTTTTAAATTTTCAGTCAAGCCTAGGAAGAGTAGAAGTCCTTTGTATTGGGAAAGTGTTGAGTTTTTCATGGAGAAATGAATCATAAATCGTTCTTTATTCTATAACCATGAACATCTGATCAGGCATAGATAAGCCAAAGATCAGGTGTTTATTGAGCACATACTATGAGAAAGATATTCATGAGAGTATCTGCAATTAAACATTGCTTCCCAAGAGTGTCCATTTGAGTTGGCAGGAAGTAGGTACCTTTGTACAGGTAAATATTAAATTGGGTCCTAGAAGCTAACAATCCAATTGATGAGATAAATGGAGAGGGCTGCTCTGACCAGCATGCTGGTGAAAAAACGAGCTTGACCTTGGACTTGGACTAACAGATAGCATGGTGATGGGCATGGCAGAAGGGGGAGTTTTGACTACAGAGGGAAGCACAGAGCAGGAATGGAAACACCCTTCCTTAGAATAGTTAGGACATGAGCAGCAGCCCAGGGACATAAAGGCAATAAAGGAAGGGTGGAATCCTACTAGGGAGGTTCTGACATATCCACCAAAGACCTTAGGGATAAGCATGCAGCCACTGAGAGCTATCTTGACATTTTTAAAATATCTTTGACATGTCTCACTTAGAACAAAAGTACAAGAACATTAAAAAGATGAAGTTGCTGGCATGGCTGACCCGGTTACCCCCAGTGTTTGAAATAGTACTTCCTACAAATAAGAATATTCTTCGACATCACTACTGCACTAAAGTCAAAATCAAGAAATTAACACAGTGCATTACCACCATCAATTCAATCTTCAGACCCCATTCTGATTTTGCCATTTGGCCGATTTTAGAGCAAAATGATCCAGTTCAGGGGCTGGCTTAGATGATTGGGTGACAAACTCTTGATTTTGGGCTTGGTCATGATCTTGGGGTCATGAGATAAAGCCCCCACATCAGTTCAGCATGGAACCTGCCTAAGATTCTCTCTCTCTCCCTCTGCCCTTTTCCCTCTCTTCCCCAGCTCATAGCTCTTTCCTCCACCCCCCAAAAATAGTCCAGTTCAAAATCACACGTTGCATATGCTTTGTCTCTTTTGTCTTCTTAGGTTTGCAGCAATTTCTTTGACTTTTGTGACTTGGATTCTTTAGAAGATTACAGGCCAGTAGTTGGGTAGAATGTGCTTCTGTTTGGGTTTGTCTAACGACCTTTCATGGTTAGATTGAGGTAATCCCACTTTGGCTAGAAAATCATAGGAGCAATGTTGTGTTCTACTGAGATCCCCCTTTCCCGGCCTTGGAATTCCCTATGTCCCATTCCTGGTGATAACTCTGATCACTAGATCAAGAAAATGTCTGCCAGGCTTTTCACTTGTAAATTACCTTCTTTCCTTTTCACGGGGAGTTTTTAAGTAGAAGAAGATAGAATTCAAAGTAGTATTTAGGGAAAATGGGACATAATGTTGCCATCAGGTAAACTAATTAGAGAAGGGATTTGGGCCCTGGGTGGTGGTAGCCAAAATCAAGCATGTAGCATGTGAGCTCCTGAGGCTTTTGGAGAAGAGGAAATACATTGTCCTACTCTTCTGACCTTGAACTCCTCTTCAGAAGCCTTGCCAACAATGCTCACTGGACATCCTGAGTTTTCCAACAGCAAACCATGTGGTCAAGCTGTCAGAGGACCTGCTAAGTATAGAAAATTACAGACAGATTCAGTTTATCTGCCGGACAGTGTCTTTTCTAGATATGGACTTGGGCACAGTGAGCAAACGGTGGGCATCAGAGCTAGAGTATAGTGTGGTGGGGGACCGCATTTACTTAAATACCAGGATTTTGTTTTCTGGTGCCAAATACAAACTAAGGGCAAGATGTGAACTGCGTGGCATACTAGACTTAGTTTTAGGAGGATATTTATGATGGGGAAAGAGACAATTTGCAAGGGAAGAGATTTATGCTTTCGTGGCAGATAACAAGTGGAGAATCTGAAACCTGAGTGCAAATCCTTCTGGTCTTGAGTCCCACTGAATGACAGTCTCCCAAGGACAATGTATTTAAAGGACTGAAAAAATTAGGAAACAGTCCCCACTTCCAATGCAGGTTCTACCACACACTGTCTTAGAGCAAGTTCACTAACTTACGTAAATCCCAGTTTCCACGTGTGAAATAGGGGAACCAGGACATCCCTCACGGGTATTACATGAGAATTAAATGTGCTGATATATTAAAATTGCCATGTAAAACTCCAGGCATCATGTTGGTAGTGAAAATTTTAGGTGTGGTTTATTGTATATTCCCAAACTCTTAGTGCATGAGTCTGCAAATAAAAATCTTCAAGGGATATCCACACAATGTTTAAAAAAAGAGCTATTAAGCCAAGAAAAAACATGAAGTCAACTTACATGCATATTGCTAAAGGAAAGATGCCTGTTTGAAAAGGCTGCATATTCTAGGATTTCAACTCTACCACTTTCTGGAAAAGGTAAAACTACGGAACTAGTAAAAAGATCAGCCATCAGGGAGTGGGGGGCAGGGGGTGAATAAGGGGAACATGGGCGATTTTTAGGACAACGAAAGTATTGTGTCTGAGAGTGTAATGGCAGATATGTCACGAGCCATCTGTGGAGACTCACAGAAGGTACAACACCAAGCAAAAATCCAATACAAACATTGACTTTAGTTAAGAAAAATGTATCCATATTGGTTCATCGCTTGTAACAAACGTAGCGACCCAGTGCAAGATGTGGAACCTGGAGAGGGAGGGGCCTATGTGAGGTTGAGAGGCCATCTATGACCCCTCTCTTCATTTTCTGCTCAATTTTTTTATAAACCTAAATCTGCCCTAAACCTAAAGTCTATTAATAATTTGTTAAAAAGCTTTAAATTTTTTGCTGATGAGTGACAGAGTAGATGTGTGCTTTTCAATAAACAAGTGACAGTGTGTATCATTCCTCAGTCTACTAAGCTTCAAAGGTCCTATACAGCACTCTGTCTGATATGGGGTCTTCCAAACCTCAGCCTGTTCCCTATCCTATCCCTGCTTACCTTTGACTCAGGACTAGCCTGAACCCATTCTTTATCTTTGAGAAAATTAGAAAAAGCTACCTCCTCCAAGTGGCACAGCCCGTAGGAATTGAGCTTTGCAGCGGAGCCTAGTCAACTCTTACCTCTTCCCTCCTTGCTGGAGGTTGCTCTTAGAGGGAGACCCAAACCTTCATGGGGGCTCTGTCGTTTGGGGTCTTGGCTTCACTGACAAAGCACAGTCACCCGTGCTGCCCTCTGCTGGCCACCACCTCTGACCTGGGGCTTTTCCTACCAGTGCCTTGGCACATATTCAGGGAGTAACTTGCCCTTCCTGGATGTTTTGTTATGCGCTGTGGGAACTCAAGTGTCCTGCTAGTGGCCAGGAACACTATATCCTTTAGCAGCCCCGTCCGTCTAATTAGAAGATAGCAAACCTGGAATTCTCTCCTGCCAGGCTTACTTTCTCCCTTGACTTCTCTTTACCAGTAGAATCACTGCAGAATAGATCAGGGATCTTGGAGAGCTGGTATCACCCTGGCATTCCCACCACCACACTACGTTGAAGAAGAGCCTCCATTAGGTATATCGTGGGCTGGCAGAGCAGGGCAAGTTCTGGTCAAGGGGGTCAGACAAGTTAAAAATGTAGCATCCCCATTCACTAGCATAGGTCAAGGGACAGTATGATCAGGTAAATTAGAGGATGTGGGAGCAAAAATACGCTGTGTCAAGTCCTATCCCTCCTTCGTATGAGCTTTGTGACTTTCCAACAATTAAACTCCTTGAGCCTCAAGGTATTCACCTGAAAGAGAAAATAATTGTCTTCCTGGATTGTTATCGTTTTAGACATGATGATAGAAATAGCTAACATTTACTGAGAACTCACTCAGTGCCAAACACTGGGCTAGACGTTCTATATGCATTACTTTGTTAGCTGCTTGGAACTCGTCAAGATAGTGTGCCTGGTAGAAAGGAGGTAGGTCATACACACGATACCATCAAGTGTGTTGCACCAGTAAGGACTGACCTCCAAAACAGACCTTTCCTACGGTTCAGCTAAATATTAAAAGGGCCAAAGGATTTCCAGAGATTTCTGCAAGTAGGAAGCAGGTTAGAATGAATGGAGTAAAGGTGCAGACAGACCATCAGGAATAAGAGTTAGAATGGCAGAGTACAGCCTGTACCTCAGAGTTCCTCGAGCACTAAATGGTAAACTGAGGCAGAAGTGCTGGTTCATGGCAGAAGGAATTGATCAGACATGTGGGAAAATCTCTAGATGTGATTGTCAAACTGGATCTTGTCTCTGAGCCATATAGGAGCCTTCTAAAACAGATTGGTGGAGCCTTTCCCGAGAGTTTGAGTCCATAGGAGCTGGGTGGGGCCTGAGAATGTGCATTTCTAACAAGTTCCTAGAGGATGTCAATGTTACTGGTCTGGGATCCACGCTTGGAGAGCCATTGCTTTAGAGCAAATGTGGTTAACTGGGGTTCTGAAACCAAATTCAACTTCCATTATTATTTTCCTTTTTTCCGTACAGGGATTTAATTTTTTTTTAATTTTCTATACTTAAATCAGGAGATTTCACACACAAAATGAGATTTTCACCTTCACAAACTGAGAAAGTCTCCAAACTCCTATTCCTGCATCATACCCCCTTACTGGGATGAGTCAATGTTGTCCCCCAATTAGGTGAGGTCTATTATGTATGACTCTTGCTGGGGGAGACACTTGCACCCTGAATCTTAGCGTTTTCAAAACCTAGCTGTCCATGCATAGTGAATATCAGTGTTTTCATTCACTACTCTTTAGTTTTATAAAGGCTTTAAATTATTTTATTGGCCAGATTTTAATAACTGAGACTAGGCCAGAGGAAGAAATGCCAATTGGTCTAGAATGTTTTATATAAATTGATACTAATCTGAGAATCCATACTGAGAATCTATTAAATGCTAATTTCCTTGCACAAATGTCCCATTTCTACCACAGAAAAATAAAACAATTAATTGTCCTAGAAATCCACCTGATTATGTATCTTTTTAAAGAACTATTAAATCTAATCTCAATCTAATAAATTCTGTCACAGTTGTTAGTGTATTGAAGTTTATGTATTAAAATAATAGCTGCGGGACACCTGGGTGGCTCAGTCAGTTAAGCCTCTGCCTTCGGCTCAGGTCATGGTCAGGGTCCTGGGATGGAGCCCCGCATCGGGCTCTCTGCTCAGTGGGGAGCCTGCTTCCCCCTCTCTCTCTGCCTGCCTCTCTCCCTGCTTGTGATCTTTCTCTCTCTCTCTCTCTCTCTAATAAAAAAAATATTTAAAATAAATAAAAATAAATAGCTGCCTACAGCTGAGGAGGAATATTTAGGAGCACTTATCGAGACAGGTGACAAACTTTAACGTGATCTCAGTGATCTCACTTGCTTGCCATGAAATCGTAGATTTTTTTCCCGTGGCCATGCTAGTGGAAGTGATGTCAGAGCTGAGTGGGCATAAAATGCAGTTCATATCCAGGGAGATCCAAAGCACCCCTACTGTAGAGTCTTCCCATAGCCAAATTCTTTTTTTTTTTTTTTTTAATTTGAAAGGGAGCACACACAAGCATGGGGGAGAGGCAGAGGAAGAGGGAGACTCCCTGCTGAGCAGGGAGCCCCACACAAGGCTCCATCCCAGGACCCTGAGATCATGACCTGAGCCAAAGGCAGCTGCTTAAGCAACTGAGCCACCCAGGTGCCCTTGTCACCTGAATTTCTGTCCAGTAACACTGTGTTCAAAAAATTAATCAGTTCGGGGGTACCTGGTGCTTTTCAACTCAGAGGACCCCTTTCAAAATGAATACCAAAATATTTCATGAATCTATACATGACAGTAGCTACCTATTAATGTTTTTTTTTTAAATCTCGGTTTAAAAATAACACTTCTAAACGAACGTGGGTATTATTCATAAGATCATCTATACAACTTGGAAAACGCTCCTACTTGTATGTATGAGAGACTATTCTGTATTATCAATATTGCAGGCAAGGATCCACACAGTCCTTGTAACTTCACAGCCCACAGACTGGGAAATACTGGCCTGGAGAAGTTAACCATGAACTGCTTACTGCCCTCAGATTTCTTTCTTCCCTGTGCAAGAGAGCTAGTCTGGTCAAAGGTGACGGATTCGTGTCCAGTTTTCAAATCTCACTCACATCCCACAGCAGCGGCTCTCCAAATCGGGTGGGAATCACCTGAAGACTTTGTAAAAATACAAAGGAACAGGCCCTCAGGTCCTTTCTCAGCTTCTCGGGTGGTCCTGACCTAGATCCTGGTCTAAGAATCACTGCTCCACTGCGGGGTTTCTCATCCTTGACCCTCTCGAGATTTGGGGCCAGACCCTACTTGGTTGTGGGGACTGACATGAACCTTTCAGGATGCTGACCAGTCTCCCTGGTCTGAAGACACTAGATGCCAGTAACAACCTCCCTCGCTGTAACCACCACAACTCTCTCCAGACATCACCCAGGGTCCCCTGGGAGGAAAAAAAATCACACCCAGTTGAGAACCGCTGGCCTACGGGCTGAACTACCAAGTATGTACTGGATACCCAGAGTGATGGAGTGTACCAGCGATCTACACAGCCCCACCAGAACCAGAGCGCCAGGTGGGTCTGTTCCTTTGAACCAGTCTTCCCGTGTCCTGCCTAGACCTTGGTCCTGACAATTATGAATCGCAGACAAGAAAAAAATTTGAGTCTCTTCTGGTCTTGACACATTCAGACTAACCCAGCTAAATGATTCAAACATGACTTTGTGGTTGGAGTTCAATTTAGAGGCAATATGCAAGGCTCAACCGGGCATTTGTCTTTTGTCAGGCCCTGGTCACATTTGTCACACAAAAACCAGACCACTAATAATCCTTTAAAAAGTTTAAAAAAAAATCTTTTCTAAAGCCAATTTTCAATCTGTGTTTGAAAATTATATTCCACAAAGATGAAAAACATACATTTTCATTTTGTTTCAAATTAGTGCGGTAAACAGCTGGCTCCCTTCTTTCAAGGGGAGGCCTCCACTCCATTTGTTAGCCCTGTTTCTGATAGTTCACCGAGCCTTTATTTACTTAACAGAGTTTGACAGGAAATTCTCAGAGAGATAATATATCTCCATTAATAAGGTGACTGGGGGAACATATTCTAGGGTTTCAAGTGAACTGGAACAATAACTTATATTTTTGACGTTTTTGTCAGCTCCCATACCCTTCCTGGCATCCAGCAGAGTTTCCCTCCACGCACGAAGCCTTCGGAGCGTTTTGTGGCAATGTCTGCTTTCGTATCCTCCAGAAGACGCAAGCCCATTACACCATTATCACTAGATAATGGTGCACATTAAAAAGGCTTATGAGAAAGGCAACCTGATACCCGTAAAAACTATCTGCAGACATTAATCAGACCAGTATAAAGAGTGGAAATGAACCAAGCTGGATTTCTGGGTGATTCTGGCAATGGGAGTGTCTGAAAATATTTTGCCCTGGGAGGTCAGCAATTGGCGTTGAATTTAGAAGGGTAAAAACAAAAGTCTGCTCCCTTAAAATGTCAACTTTTCCTTTGTTTGACAGTGGCTATCACTGAACTATAGAGACGATCGCCTAGAGATAGAAGCTCCTTGTGTTAATCAGCATAAATGTACTTTGTTTTCAGCAAGATTTCAGGGGGAAAAAAAAGGCAAAAACAAAAATCAGTCTTCGACTCCTCTGTTAGGAATCCCTTTACCTGTTCAATAGCTTTTTTGCGGTGGCATTCCAAAAACATGCCAGGATGAATTCAGGGTTGTCTTACATTAATGTTCTCACAGCCAAATTCTAGAGCTCCAGTCTTGCAAAAGAAGGGAAAAATGTCTCCCATCTATCAGATGCCTCTACAATTACTCATGGCCCCAATTCTGTCTAAAAGCGTATCCAATAATTGATAATGCAAGGGGCATGATATGAAGTAACAATGCAATTTATAGCAGAGAGATAAAACCTAGATAGAAGAACATTTACCTTATAATGCTATTAATATAAAAGTAATTATGAGGGTTGGTTCTAATTAGAATGTTCACTTAAAATCAAGATAGAGTGGCCAGAATAGAGAGGTTCCTGGTGTTGGAACTTCATTCTTTGACATGAAAGGTTACATGCTTTTTCCAAGTAGGACATTAAAACTTTAATTTGGTAAGATGGTGCCATTTAACAATCGATTTGCAGTTGATTATCTCCTCCATATCTGTAAAATGATCAAGGAGGTTTGTACTTTACGTAATTATACATTGCACATTCTATAGGACATAGGCAGTAGTTCACGTGTACATGTGAGTGGTGTGTTGCATTGTATGCTCCCCTCTCAAAAAAAGATAGGTTCAAGTCCTAACCTTCAGTATCTGTGAATGTGACCTCATTTGGAAATAGAGTCTTCACAGATGTCATCAAGTTAAAAATGAAATCAGACTCAATTACAGTGAGGCCCAAACCCAGTGATGAGTATCTTTATAAGAGGACCGGGGGTGGAGACACAGATGTGTATATACACACACAGGCACACACATGTGCATATATGGATAAACCAAGCCTAGGTAAAGAAGGGGTAGAGAAGATCAAAAAGCCAAGGAAAGCTGGCAATCACCAAAATCCAGAGTGAGGCATGAATAGATTCTGAGTCTCCAGAAGGAATCAAACCTCATGACCTCTTGAGCTTGGACTTCCAGCCTCCCAAATTGTCAGGGAGCAAATTTATTATTTTAAACCACCCAGTTTGGGGTAACTTTCTTACAGAACCCCCAAAACTAATACTACATACATTTGTTTCTGCATTTTATATCAAGAATAAGTGCATTTTTCTTCACAGCAAGACAAAAATTAGTGATTTGGCTGAGAAAACTAAATTTTACCCAATTTTTCAATTATAACCGAATTTAAATATTTTGATTTGTATCTGAGACTGGAAACAAAGTAGAGATTTCGTTCCATCTTAACCTATGAAAGTCAATTCCTTTAACCAGAAACCAAGATAGTAGCAGTCTTTTCAAAAGTCGCTACTCAGAAAATCGGTGTTCTTGCAACCTTAGGACATAACCTATGATCAAAAAATGCACACGAAAATACAGACAACAACAACAAATAAATAAAAACCTAAAGGAACTGCTCACCTAAAACACTTGCCAAGGCACTGTCATAACTACCTCCTCTCAACTGAGCAGTGTCTTAAAATCTCATTCAATAATAACTTATTCTTGGTGAACAAGCATTTCTCATAATCTAGGTTGTTTGCCTATTGCAAGTGATAATACTAGAGTTGGAGGAGATATTCAAGGAAGATGAAATAAGGCCATAAATCCCTATAAACAGCCAACTACTGAGAAGAAAGGCAGGGAATAGTGAAGGAAATGCTGAACAATTATGAATGTTTATAATGCCAACATGAGTCATCAAGAAAATCTAATTTCATATTCTGTATCTTCAGACACAAAAATGTAGAGAGACCTGTAGGAAAGTGTCTACTGCAAATGTTAAATATAAACACTTCAAAGTTGCTTCTTAAGAAGAAAAAAACTTCAATTATGTGGACATTTTACTTAGACTTAGCACACATTATCCTTCAGAATTTCTGGTTGCAAGAAGCATTACTTGAGCTGCCAAAAAATAACATTTAATTTTGGAAACAATTTTTTAATTAATTTTTTCTTATTTAGAAAATTCTTATGAATGTAAATGGGCTTGTCTGTGATCTGTGTTGATATTTAAGGTGCTTACATAACCATATGGAAAACGAGATGAAAATTCCTGTTTACATTTCTTGAACATTTTACATATTTTTTAAAGTTCAAATTTTTTAATGTTAAAAAGTGTTCTTGTTTATAACGCACATAAATATGTTTCTCGGAAAAGTAATTTTCATAAATGTCTGTTTGCTTGACTTAAAAGACAATTTTTTGAATGCAGCTTCTGAAATGATTCTAGAAGCTTGGCTTCCATTCCTGGTGAGGCACATCGTTAAGCCATCTCTTGAGGCTAACTAGTAGCTAGTCACCAGCTCATTAGTCTTAGATGTGGTCATCTTGACAGACCTGCAGATGAATGTTATCTGAGGAATATTTTCTCCTTCAGAGTTTCAACCACTACCTAGAGATTTTATACTACAGGTCTTGTGAACAAATTTAGATGGCAAGTTGTTTTGATTTTTTCAGTCCTATTGAACACCTTAGAATTTATTCTAAATTTCAGTGCCTCGGGGCAAGAATGCATTGTGAATTCTCAGTCCCCACTGCTCCCTACAGTCTGATGCCCTGTTAAATTCGTTTACATTTCCTGCCTGCGCCCCTCACCCAAAGCATCTGAGTTTTTTTATTCTGGTTACTCTCTAACAATTACAAAAGTGATGGTTTCATCTGCCATTGTAGTATTAGATCTTGCTGCTTGTAGAATCCTTCTGATCGTCTTCAAATGACTATGAAAATGTAACCATGTGGATTAATTTTGCTCGAGTCAAAGGCTCACCAAAGAAGCCTCAGGCAATCCCAGGAGACCTCTACATGCCTCACAGAACTGGGTAGGAAAGGGCACAGACAGTGAGCATTGCTGGGATTTCCCTCTGTTCTCTCCAGCATTTGATGCCCTAACGTGAAGCAATTGCTCTCAATGAGCCTCATCTGTTTTAGACTCTGCAAGTAGCACTACCAAGCAAATAATGTGGGGACAGTTGCTCAGTTTACTGAGAACATCCAGCCCAGCATGGGACGTACCCTGGTACAGTCATCTTGAGAATTCTGCAAGAGAAAGTAGAGCGTGGGATTTAACACGGAAAATTAGAAGCTGATCCTACTTCTTAGACAAAATTGAGATTGACAAAATTGAGGTTTATCTACATAAACCCTTCAACAAAGATGTGGTTCTGAATCAAAATGAGGGACCTGAGGGGGAAAAATGAAGTTGGAGGATTGGGTCCTGTTTAATTTCTTAAAGTAAACTCTCCAAAAGGAAAAAGAACGTAAGAAGGATTGATATGTCGGATCAGTTTTCTTGAGCTATTTTGGGCTGGTTGCTGGCAAGCACCTTTTGGATTTTTCTTGAGAAGATGGCTTCTCCATGTTTTATTACTTCCGAGATCATTTACAACTTAAATTTCGGTTTCGAGTCCCCAGACTTCTTAATTTTCTGTAAGCTGGTAAACCAAGAGTTTCTTGACAAGTCCTTCCAGAATGAGTTAGGTTCTCTGTAAGATGCTGACTTCATATCATTTCTCCATCATTAGGCCTGATCTGTTCTGCATGGTAAGTAGGTTAGTTAAAACAGATCACAGATTTCTTAAAACATAAAGAAAACCTCTTCTATGGCAGTATCTCTTAGGGGCTTGTTGAAAGTCTTAAAGAATTAAGAAGCACATTATGGTTTTGGACCCATTTCAAAAGAAAATAGTGACCCCAAAGACCTCAGACATTTGCCGGAAGGTTATGTGGTTCTGTGGTAGGGTGACTAGAACATAGTCTCAGAAAGATTTTGTTTAATAAATGAGGTCAGCAAGGTCCCAAAACACAAGATGAACACCAAAAAAAAAATCATATTTCTATATACTTAAAGCACATGTGCAGAAATTGAAATTAAAAACAATACCATACACAATATTGCAAAGAAAATTACTTATCAAAGCACCTATAGGATTTATATGCTTAAGTGAAAGAAGCTGATGCATAAAATCAAAGAACGCCCAAGTAAATGGAGAGACATACCCATGGGTTGGAAGAGGAGAATGACAATGATGCAGTTCTCCCTTGAACTGATCAATATGTTTAATGTAATTCCTACCAAATCCCAGCAAGGATCTTATAGACCTACCTAAGCTTTTTCTGAGACTTACACAAAGAGGCACAGGCTATAAAATGGTGAAAGTAATCCTGATAAAAACATAAAGTGAAAGGAACTCAACACCTGCTATGAAGGCTTACATGGTAACTACATTAAGCATGAAAATAGGGTATCAGTGAAGGGATAGGCGCATAGAGCAATGGAACAGAATAGAGGACAGAGACTCACACAAATATGCCCAGCTGCTCTTTGACAAAGGTGCAAAACCAATTCAGTAGAGGAAAGACTCTTTTTCAACAAATGTTGCTGGAACAATTGGACAAAACTAAACCTAAACCTCACACTTTATTCAAAAATTAACTCAGAACGCATCATATACTTAATCTAAAAATGTAAAACCGTAACACCTTTGAAAATCACATAGAAGATCCTTAGGATCTAGGGACTAAGCAAACATTTCCTAAACTTGACACCCAAAGCATGATCCATAAAAGGAAAAATCAATAAAAGTGCTTCATCAAAGTAGAAACTACTACTCTGTGAAAGCCCCAGTGAGGAGAAAGACCAGTTACAGATGGGGAGAAAGTATTTGCAAAATATATAGCCAGCAAAAGACTATTATCTAGCATACATAAAGGTCTCTCAAAACTCAACAAGAAAAAAATAAAATTAGAATTTGAGCAAAAGACATAAATAAATAATGTCACAAAATAGTATACACAAAGGCAAATAGGCAAATGAAGACAGTCAACATAATTACTGATTAAAATTAAAACCATGATGAAGTTTCAAAGCATCTAGATACCAGATTTCACAGATGTCAGAATACTTAAAAAAAAAAAAAAGAGGGACTAAAACAAATGCTGTTGATTATGTGGAGAAACCACACTTACACATTGCATTGTGGATGAGACTGTAAAATAGTATAGCCCCTCTGAAAAAGCTGTTCAGGTCTTAAATCTATCAAACATGTAACTACTATAAAACCCAATAATTGTACTCTATGCAGTATCTGCCCCCCCAAATCAAATTTCTGTTAACACAAAAACTATTACAGAAGTGTTCATAGTGATGAAGTTTAAGAATATAAGTGAGGTCCAGAGCCGACGACCGAGAAAATTCTTAAGACATCTCGGGTGCAAAAAGGTGATTTTCTTAAAGCACGGGGACAGGACCCGTGGGCAGGAAGAGTTGCTGCACATGGTCTGTGGGGGGTGGCTGATTATATACTCTGGGGTTGGGGGGTCAGGAAAAGGGAGGTTTCAAATGAACTTTCATAGGCTAAAGAGCACCTACCAGATATGGGAGACCTTGCCATTGTCAGGTTAAGGTTGTTTTTCCCCTCTAGCAAGGTATTAACATTAAGATAGTTGGGAGATTCCTAGAACAATGTCACACACGTCCCACCCAGGAGTAGGGGTTGGGGGGAAGTTGCAGGGTGTCAGCTTCCGCTTCGTCCTCCGCTAGCCTTCTCTTCCCTCATCAATATCATTTTTATTTGTACTAGGCCCAAACTGGGATCAGGTCAGATTTCCTTCAACCGTTTGAATGGACAAACCAAACCATGTGCATGATATGCACATACCGGGGAACGCTACTCAGCCTTTAAAAGGGATGAATGATTGCTAGGAGCAGGAATTTGGGTGCATCTTCAGGGAATGATGCTGAGTGCTAAAAGTTGATCCCGAGGGTCTCGTACGATGGGATTCCACTTCCATAGCAGTTCTGATATGGCGACATTTTAAAAATGGACGGCAGATTGCCAGGGGTTAGGCACTCGGGTGAGAGGAAGGGAGGCGTAGATGTAATAGGGCAACAGGAGGGATCCTTGCAGTGTTGGAACTATTCAGTACTTTGTTGTGGTACGTGATACGCGAACCTTCTATAGAGCTTGAATACACACGCACACACCCGAGTACAAGGAGAACTAAGGAAATCTGAGCTAAGTGTACAAGATTTTTCTCTCCGGTATTTCTTACAACCACAAGTGAATACGGTCATCTAAAAAAATTTTCAACAAAAAGAAAAACCGCTCAAAATTAACAGTTGAGGCCCCATCTAAATGGGAATTCAGAGCCTGAGGAAATAGGTAATTAGGTAGCATGTCTTTGATAAGGACCAGACCAATAGGAGTTAGGATCTTACAGGTCATTATAACAATTTCATAACTGAGGGGAGAATTAATTGGCATCTGGCTTAAAACCCTGGCCTGAGAGTGATGCACTCCGGGATTTTTAAAAAAAAATTTTCAGTCCTCCCTCTCAGTTGGTTGCTTATGATGATGTGATTCAGATCTCCGACTAGTCAAACCAAAAATACATACATGAGCCATCAGGTCACTCTACGAGAACACTAAACCATTTACTTAGATTTATATACACAAGCACACATGGATTAGAAAAATTTCCTTTATGTTATTTTTCTTATAAGGGGTACGGGAAAGCTTTGATGTTGAAATTTCTGACTGTAATTTTGTGCCGCAGTCTCTCTCTGACCATTTAGAGACCAGGCTCCATTCTTCCCTGGTGAAATTCATCCTGACATATTTTTAGTAGGTATGTACAGAACATCTACAACCATGGGCTTCTACTGGGCTGGATTGACCTTGACCTTCCCTCCTCCACCCCCACAAATGGCCACATGCCTAGACTCAGCAAGGGAGCTGTTAAAGTGTTCTGATTTTGCTTCAGGGTAAATGCCTGAATAAAGACATTTTTTTAAGTCACAAAGAAAGCCTCCTTCTCTTCCACAGTGAGCACATAATAGAAGTGTGGCTGGTTCCATGTAACAGATGTGTTGAAAGGAGCAGTGTTACTAGGAGCAGCTTATGTTCAGTTCTCACTTGGTGTCAGCCACTATGCTAAGCATGTAGGTCATCTCGTTTATTCTCACCTATCAGGAACCATTCCCATTCTTATTTTAGAAGTAAGAGAACTGACTTGTAAAAGCAGAGTGTCCACTGCACGGCCTAATGGCTAGGAAACGGCAGGACTATAATTCAAACCAACAGTCTAACCCCAGAACCTGCATGTTTGACCAGCATGAGGTGTTATCTATAGGCTTTCCAAGGGAGGTTCTCAACCCTTTGTTTTTCTAAGAAATGCTTTATTTGGAACAGGTTCTAAATTTCGGTGTCATTTTAACCAAGTCTAAATGACACGGAGAATGCTTACATATTGAACACGGGCTCAGGTATGCCTCCTGTCTTAACATTAAAGATTGGCTTAAAATCTCCCCACTATGTTGCATTGTCATGGACTTGACTGCCTTTGACATGGTTTGGACTCATCCTTAGAAAACCTACCTACCAGATAGTAAGTAGTATTTGTACAAGCTGGACAAAGTTTCAGGATTTAAAAAAAAAAAAAAAAGTTTTCCCTGTGCTCATTGATTCTAATTGAACAATTCGGTTCAACAAATGATCTCCTGAATTTAGACTCTCTGTAAAGCACAAAGCATTGGGAAGATAGGGGTCAAGTGGAGCTCACATTCCAGAGGAGGGAAAAGACAGCAATCATCCATTAAGTGTGTATCAAGAGGAAAGCTGGGGTTACAGGATAAGCATGTGCATGCTCTTTTACTAGGGTGTTCAAGGAAGGTTGCCCCGATAAAGTCACTTTTGAGCTCGGACCAAAAGAGAGTGAGAGTAAGTCCTGAAAATATCTGGGAGAAGAACATTCCCAGAAGAGGAAAGAGCTAGTGCAAAGCCATCCAAGAGGGATTGTGCTTTGTCCATTTGAGGAACCACAAGGAGAATCACATGGCTTGGGCTGAGTGCCCAAGAAGGAAAGCAGATGGTCTAATAGAAATGGGACTTGCCATGCAGGTAAGGCCATGGGTCATTCTAAGAACATCCGTGTTTACTCCAAGTACAGGAGACACTGGGGGGCATTGAATAGAAGAACATGGACCCAATTTATCTTTGAGAGAATCAGTCTGGCTATTGAATTACATAAATAATGGAGGAGGCAGGCAGTGGCCGAACCAACCTGTCCAGTTAGTGTGTCATCGCAACAGCCCTTGCAAGTCATATAGATGGCCATGAAATTTGGAAGGCAAGGTCAAGTTCTCAGTCTATTCTGAAGTGATTGACAGCATTTGCCAGCAGATCTAATGTAAGATGTCAAAAACAGAGGGATGTTAAGGATAATCCAAGGATTAGGGGCCTGAATGACACAAAGATTTAATTAGTACATTCAGCAAATACTTCTTGGTGAGTTGACATGAGTTATAGAAAGTGGTGTCTAAGGCCTGGAAGCAAAATAAAGGTTGGCCAATCAAATGCATGGCTTTGGAGTGGTCCAGCCTTGCCTGAGCATCTACATGAGTACTGAGCTGGGGCGGAACATAGCTAACAGGACAGAGAAGGCCACTCAGGAAAGCAGTTGCCTAGTCAGCAAAATTTGTCATCTATCACGCAACCTCCACTACTCCAGGTGGATATGTATTAATGTCCAGTACTCCGTGCAACCTCTACTACTCCAGGTGTATATGTATTAATGCCCAGTCTACTCTCCCTGCCAATTATCTAAACTCACCCGAATAACGTCTGTTTGCTCAGATTCCATTACTGCCTTGGCTTACAAATATTCGAGAGCTAGGTTTTACCCAGTGGTATTCTTGGTGCCAGAGAGAACCGAGGAAGAGCCAGACCACGATCTTTCCTTGAGGAGTTTATGTTGAAATGACAAACACTCCTTACTTGTGAAACTCAATCATTTGTTCATTCATCTAACAAATATTTATTAAGCATCAACTGTGTACCAGGCACATAACCTGGCATCGAAACTAAAGTCATACGGCAGACAAAAATCTCTGAATTTATGGGGAGAGAGGCGATGAAAAACAAGTAGGATAAAGAACATGTTCAGGAATGTTAAAGTACTGGAGAGAAATGGGCTAAGGAAGGACATACAGAAAGAAGGCACGAGTTGTAATTTTAGACACATTGTGTCACAGACACACAGCCTGTCATTTGCTGTGATTCTATTTTAAAAATCCTAAATGCGGTTCAAATATGGAGGGTCTTCCTCACTTCAAGTTAAATCGTTCCCCTTAAGAAAAGGTTAACAGTGAATGTTAATTCTCAGCTCTCCAGATTTCTGCCTTAAATAGGAACGTTCTTTTTATATTAAAACATCAGGACAGTAGCCTTTGAAAAAGATGTGCAATCTAATTAAAATGGAGAGATTAGCTGCCCTCAGAATATTTGCAAAGCCTAGGAAGGTAATTTAGTGAAATGTATACAATTTTATCTGGCTTTAATTATTAATGACATAATTTATAATGTGTGCCTTTTTCCTTCATTTACCTGCAATGTCCAAACAGTGAACCTGTTTACAAACAGGCAGTGTTTTCAGACCACAGTGCCGAGTAAGTTAGTGAAAGAAAGACCCATTGATAAGCACAAAACAGGGATTTCACTCCTACCTATGAAATGTCACCTTTTAGCTGGGGTAGGAATGAGTTCCAGATTTGGAGACTCTCTAATTGAAAAGATGTGAGAAATCCAAGTTGTACTGAGCAAAGCACTCCAGAGCGAGCTGGCTAGTCACCATTGTCTGACCATTTGCAATCCATGAGTAGCGGGGGTGTCTTGATAACACTAGCAGTAGCCGTATATAGTTACTATATACTTGTTAGTAACAAGTGGTTTATTTAGAGTATGATGAAACACCATTTGAAATAATCTATGCCACAAAATTTTCTTTTAAAGATTTATTTATTTATTTGACAGAGACAAAGATCATAAGTAGGCAGAGAGGCAGGCAGAGAGAGAGGGGGTGGGGAAGCAGGCTCCCTGCTGAGCAGAGAGACCAACATGGGACTCGATCCCAGGACCCTGAGATCATGACCCGAGCCTAAGGCAGAGGCTTAACTCACTGAGCCACCCAGGTGCCCCCACAAAATTTTTAAATGTTCCTGCTTATTCTACTTCTCCCCTCCTTTTAGGCACATGACACAATTAGGTTTTCCCATCACCTTTGAAGGCAAGCATGGACAGAGGTCTTGCTTTGACCAATGAAATGGAAATGGAAATCATAGGGGTCATTTCCAGTGGGAGACTTTAAAAGCCTGTGCATTATGGACTGTGTTTCCTTTTTTTCTATATTGACCATCACTAAATTGTGAGGAAAGATGCACCAGCTGGACTCCCAGAGTGACTAGAAGGAGCTGAGACCCTGCAGACCCATGTTGATCATGTAGTATGAGTGGCATCAAAAGGCATGTTCTGCTAACCCATCGACATATGGAGGAATTGTTGTCACTGCAACTTAAACCAACATTTCCCCCCGAGACAGAATCCTATTTGAAATGCTTTGAAAATAAGAGATGGTAGAGGACAAGAATGAGGAACCCAGACCTGGAGAGGATTTCCTTGGCTTAGATGATTTGAAAAACATGTGTAAATGGTGCTGAATTAGTCTGTGGAGGGTGTTTTGAGGTGACAGTTCCATTGGCCTGCCTGTGTGTCCCTGCTCTTCTGGTGTTTTGGTGATAGACTTTGGGCAACATACTGAACACTTCTGAATCTTAATTTTCTCTTCTCCTGAGAGCAATTATGATGTTACAGCACCAAGTAGAAGGCCCCAGAACTGCATAAGAACTCGGAATGTGCTATTTGCCTTTCTTGTGTTGTTTTGTTTTCAGAGCTCAGCAGTTCGGCCTAGTTATGAGACCATAAAGCCTGAGCATGATCTTAAGCTTAAAGGGGCTGTTAAGCAGCAATGACAAGATGAGAAAACGTAAGAGAGGGAATAAATTCACACCAAACCCCAAGAACTAGGTTTATTCGTCATCAACAGTTACATCCTCCATTCCCTGGAGGGTAAGCCGGTAGCTCAGAAAGCGAATAAGAAAATAAACAATATTGCCAAAGCTTGATGCATGTTTGAGACCATGATGTTCACACTGATGGTTTGTGGCCAAGAGCATCACCTCGATGAAATAGTCTTTACGTCCCTGGAAACAGACAAACATAAGGATCATCTAACAAGCTATTTCCATCATGCCTACTTCCTCCGAACTCCCTACCTGAACTCTGATTTGCCACCCAGGGAGTGTGTATCAGGAGAGGACAGGTGCTGCTGTAGTAAAGCAAGACACCCCACAACCTTTCAGTCTTAGTGCTTTCGGACAATGACGGCATATTCTTCACTCCTGTTGCCTGTCTGCCATGGGTTGGTCTGCCCCACAGTCTCTTGACTCTGGGACACAAACGAAGGGAAGAGCCCCTATCTGAAACATCACCTGTCTTGTAAGAGAAAAGATGAACAACAAAGGCAAACCCCACACCCGTTCTTCACCTTCTAACCAGAAGTACCACGTCACCTCCTGTCACATTTTACTGGCCAGAGAAGGTCACATACCCAAGCTTGGTGCCAGGCTTGGTGCCAAGGTTGGGGAGGGAAGGAAAAATCTTTCCCAGAGAGGGGCACTGAGTATTCATGGACAACCCAGACTACCCCAGAAGATGAGCTCCTCAGTCTTTGATGAAGGGTGGTCCTGTCCTTTCCCTCTGCCAGAACAGAAAATAAGTTTGAAAACCACGCTGAATCTCTGCCCTCACATTTAACGATAATTTCTTACTACATCATGAAAAGGCAGGCAAGAGAATTGAGGTGGGAGTTCTGCCGAGCCAGGGATAGAATTACACTCTCCCCTTGAGCCATCCCTCCTCGTCTCTCTTAGAGCACACCCCAGCTAGCCAGTGGGTAGAGCAGACTTGGTTAGGAAGCCTGGAGAAGAATTTAAGACAGACTAAAGAAAAGTCAGGCTATTGTTTTGTCTATTTGAAGTAAAAACACAAGTTAGTTCATTCCAAATAGCTGTCAGTCATTATATTGTACGGAATTAAGGCTAAACCTACCACTTGGGTCCTGGCTTTTCCTTGCTCGTGAACAAGGGTGTTCATACACTAAAGTCCCCGGCTCAAACCTACCCCCACTTTATCCAGCTCACCCTCTACCTGAATTTTCTTCCCCTCCATGCCTTCATACCAATGTTTTGGTTTGAGGCCAACTCACAACATAGGTTGAAGAGATCCGTGCTTACAGTTTTAACCCTAATGAGCATGAAAATGACATTTTCATGCCTTTAAGCTGCATAGGCACAAATATAGCGAAAGAAGGGTATCTTTTTAAAACTGGCATTACCAATGCCTATAATTAAGTGGCAAGTTTTTTAACTGAAAATCATTAAATATTGACTGATTCACTGGTTGGTTGCATTCCCTGTGTCATGTTTTACTGTCCAATAGCTCTGCAAGCAAAATAAGCCATGGAATTTCCCAGTGAAAATGTGTTGAGGGAGACGCAAGTCAGCAAGGGGGTCTTCAGCACATCCCAGGGATTTTCAGTATCCGTGAACACAGGTGGGCCAAAGCCACTCAATCGGGTGCCCTCAACTATATTTTGGCTCTCCTCTCTTCTTATGACCCATCTGAATGTTACTTGTCCTTTTGGCTAAGTTAGTTAATGTGTTGAAATTCCGCTTTTGCTCTATTAAGGTGCTTTAGGCCGTGAACCCTTGGATCTTCCCGTCCTCTCTGGGCCGGACAGTCATCATCCAAGTCTGCACTTTATGATTGAACGATAACCCATTGTGAAATGTTCCTGCCAAGGGCGTGTGAGAGGACTATTTTGTCCCCAGCTTAAAAACATAGTTGATCTTGAACATGTGATGTAATACCGTGGCATCTCCTGTCAGGAAAAACATTGTTGCTAACAATGGGTGTGCTGAATTTATTTTTTACATAACCGCAATGCCATTATCACTGCTGGCAAATTTTCTTTCTTGTCTCAAAGGTCCCTTTGGGCTTGGTTTGTGTGAATCAGAATCCAAACAAGGTCCATTGCATTTGGTGGATTTCCCACATTTTCATGCTGGCAGATTATTTTCTCTTAGTGTACATCATATTTGTTTCTCTAGCTCCCTAATTTCCTGTAAGTAAGTTGTTAGAACTAGAGACTTTTGTGGATTCTGGTTCAATTTCATTTTTGGCAAGAATCCTTCAGGGGCAGGCTGTGGGTTTCCTCTTGCAATGTATCAGGATGTACATGATTTTTGGTTCTGCTTTGACTGCTGCCAAGACTGATTGGGGGTATCACTGACCGAGATGGGTGGTTAGAGTTTGGATTGCTAAACCCATTCCTCCCCATCTATGGTTCAACTCCATGGGAAAAGCTTTGATGATGTCTCCAGGGGAAGCTCAGATTACAGTTGTTGATCAACAGCCAGTGAAGCTCCTGATTTCACGTAGGAAGCTCCGCTTCAATGATAATTTGTATTCCAAAGTAGGCCCAAAGGGCTGGGGAAAGGAAGGTGAGAACATTAGTACACAAGCTGTCATGTATCACAAGTGCTCCAAAGTCATCGTTAGGCTGAAATTAGCCTCTAACAGCAAATTGAAATCTGCAGAAAGAACATGCCAAGTCAAAATGAAATAGTATATTTTGAAAACTTCATGATACATTCAAGGTTACTGAACGTGAGGATTTTATATGTTGATATGGGGAAATGGATGCTTGATGTTGTGCTCAATTTGCATGAGATTTCTGGGCTGAAGATAGTAAAAACAACTGGATTAAGGGGGAAAAAAAAGTGATACCAGCAACATGCTTTGAACAGACACTACTTGACTAGCAAAATCAAATGGCCTTCAAAAATAATACCAACATTCCCTGAAGGTCACATGTAAATCATTTGGGGTTCCCATCCAGCTCAGTTTCATAGAGTTGAAATTTGGAGAAGCACAGTTCAACTGCCAAAAGAAACTGTAAATAAGGTCTAAATATATAACACACATGGAAGTTTCTCAACTTCACACTACAGTGACATTTTGAGCTGGATAATTTTTTGTTGTGGGGAGCTGTCCTGTACGTTACAGGATATTTAGTAACATCCCTGATGTCTCCCCACAAGATGCGAGTAACTGTTCCAGCTGTTAACAATGAAAAAATGTCTCCAGATTCTGCCAAATTTCCACTGGGGGAGCAAAAAACACCCCCACTTGAGAACCTTTCATCTGCACCAAATTCGTCAGAATTTCAAAATTTCTCCTTCCCAATTTGTCAGTTTGTATCTTTTATTTTGGACAGCAGAAGATAACCTAGTGAACTCTCTAAATGTATACCTTTAGGCTTCCCACAGAAATACTTTAGAGAGCAGACTCTGAAGTCAGATTGTCTGTGAACAAATTCTAGATCCATCAATTACTCCTTCTGAAATGTTGGGAGTCTAAATTTTCTCTGTCATAAAGTGGGTTTACCTCAAACTGTGTTGTCCATTCGTGGAACTCAGGCTTCACAGCCACCCATATAGCAGGTTAAAAATGCGCAGCCCTGAGCTCTACTCCAATTCTACGGGGTGTGCTTGGGGAATGAGTGTTTTGAAACTGAGAGCCACCATCCTCAAGCGCTGTCCTCTCTGAACATCTTGGTTTGGAACCACTGAGCTTTTCTATCTGTGTGCGCGCATGCGCATACATGCTTTTTTTTTTCTGTGTGGTAAAATGTATGAAACATACATGTTTGAACCGTTTGAACCGTTAAGTGTCTATTTGTAGCATTAGTACATTCACGTTGTTTGGCATCCTTCCCCATCACCCATCTCCACAACTTTTTCATCTTTCTAAACTGGAACTGTGTCCGTTAAACACTACCTCCCCACCCCCACTACTCCTGGCCCTGGCAACATCCATTCTACTTTGTCTCTATGAATCTGACTGTTTTAGTGATATCCTATAAGTAGAATCACACCATATTTGGTTTTTGGTGATTGGCTTGTTCCACTTAGCAAAATGTCTTCAAGGTTCATCCGTGTTGTACTGTGTGACAAAATTTCCTTCCTTTGTAAAGTGAATAATGCTCCTTTATACACACAGGTCTTGTTTGTTTATCCTCTCATCCATCAGGGGACATTTAGGTTCTTAAAAAGACTTCTGACTATTGTGAATAAAGCTACTTTCCACACAGGCATTCAAACACCTGTTTGAGTCCATGTTTTCACTTCTTTTGTGTATACGCCCAGAAGTGACATTGCCGGATCCTGTGGTAATTCTGTGTTTCATTTTTCGAGGACTTTTCCTACCTTTTTCCACAAAGGCTGCACCATTCTTACATTCCCATCAGCAATTTACACTGGGCCCATTCTTTCCGCATCCTCCCCAATGCTTGTTTTCTTTTTGTTATTAATCATCCTCTTAATGAGTGGGAAGTAGCATCTCATGTGGTTTGATTTGAATTTCCAGTGATTTAGTGACCCGACCATCTTTTCTTGTCCTTAGTGCCCATTTATGTATCTTCCTTGGAGAAACCTCTATTCCTGTGGTTTGTGATGTGTTTTGAGTCTTCATCTACATAATAGGAAGAACATAGGCTTTGAAGTCAGACAGCTTAGGCTCTAATCTTTATAGCTTTTTTAGCTGTGTGACCTGGGGCACGGTTTTTACCTCTCTGAGCCACCATTTTCTCAACTGCTAACTGATAAGAAGAGAACGACAATAAAGTGTGGTTTTGAGAATAAAATAAGTAATAACCTTTATAAATTGAGGATCTGTTATTATTTCCCATATGTTAAGGAGACTTTTCTGAACTGACTTTTTTTTAAGGAGACTTTTTTGAACTATAATATCTACCTATCAGGGGCCAAAAACTTTCAATACCAAAACAATGAAATGACATAAAGATTGACCTACAAGCATGTAGAAGTTACAAAAGGAGCAACCTAAGAGCTCATCTTGATGTTCCCCTTGACAAACAAGTGTTTGCTCTAGATCTTGCTTTTTTATTTATTTTTTTAAGATTTTATTTATTTATTTGACAGAGATCACAAGTAGGCGGAGAGGCAGGCAGAGAGAGAGAGGAGGAAGCAGGCTCCCCGCTGAGCAGAGAGCCTGATGTGGAGCTGGATCCCAAGACCTCGGGATCATGACCTGAGCTGAAAGCAGAGGCTTTAACCCACTGAGCCACCCAGGCACCCCTAGATCTTGCTTTAAAAAAAAAATGCTTAGAATTATCAAGAGCTGATCTTGAAACTTCTTTTTATTTGGATTAAAAGCTAAGGTGAACTAAAAATGAATTCTACTGGGTGTTCTAGAATACACAGTCACTAGAACATGTATAAACCTCAGGTACACTCTTTGAGTGTTGTTCTTATTATTGAACTATAGCCAAGAAGGCGCTATTGGCTAGTTAGCTACACATAGATTCCTTCAACATCCACCTTTGGATCATATAGAACAAGGCATCAGCAATAGAAGCCAGTGATAAAGACCATCTTAGGCTTGCAAAGCCTTAGCACTTGAGAAGGGCTTTTTTTTTTTTTTTTTTTTGACACTGCCTCTGTACTGTCCTTGGTTCCCTAGAAACACATGATGTTGAGACATGCCTTTATTCTCCGAGCTGCTTTTTTCCTGAGGCTTCTATTCAGTCAAACCCAGTCACCTCAGGAAATACCTATGGGCATCCATCCCAATCTGTGTCCAAGAGCTTCAGGTACCTGTCAAGCAATGTGCAGAATATGACATGAAACCATGGGCCCAACCTCCCATAACAGTGGGCAGAACATGGACAAGAACAAGGGAAGGCAGAAGTAAATTAACATTTAATGAGTACCTAGTGTACAAGAACCAGAAACTATTAACAAGGGAATGTACACGAACTTGAGCAATTCCCCAGCCTGCCAGAGTAAATTTTGGAATTGCCAGTCCAATCTTTCTCCTCCTTTCTTCCAAAGAAGATGGACTCTTTTTTTCTAGGAGGGAGGCCAAGTGAGTCTACATAGTAAAGGGCTGAGAAAGAGAAGATGAGGGGTGGGAGAGAAGAGGAAAAGTAAGTCACAGGGAAGGGCTGGAGAATTTTTCTCCAGGAAATGCTGAGAAGTCCCTTAGGAGTTTGCAGACTGTGAGCAAAGTGGCAGGAAAGGGAAGAGGAGTTTGATAAGTGTTGCTCAAATATTTGGACTCTCTTTAATGGAAATTTTAAAAAATTCTTTTTGGCAGTTGAACCATTCTTCTTCCAGTTTGATTCCATGAGACTGAGCTATGTGGGAACTTCAGATGCATTAAGATTGTACCCATATGTATTATCTGCTTTCCACACATGAAGTCAGTATTTGATGGGCAGATTAGTTCAGTAGGACACTGTGGCTCCTCTGGACTCAGCTAGAGTTAAACCTGGTTCCACTACTTATTAGCTGTGTGGCCCTGGGTCAGTAACTTAACCTGTCTGTGTGTCCGTTTTATCATCCACAAAATAAGATGAACGAATTAGCTTATAAATTTTCTATGAGGGTAAAATGAAAAACTGCGTGGCATATAATTGTTCCATAATTGCTGTTAATAGTATCCTTACACATGATAAAATTGAAGATATCACATGACTTGGCTGAAGGTCACATAACCAGATAAAATAGAAGATGCCCCATTAACAGAGAATTTCAAATAAATAACAGAGTTCTAGGATGAGTATGTCCCAAATATCGCATGGGGCATACTTATACAAAAAACTGTCTCTCTCTTATCTAAAATTCCATTTCACTGGGGTGTACTGTATTTTTATTTGCAAAATCTGGCAACCTCATTTGTGGAGAGTGCTACTGTGATTCCAGTCCACGTTTTCCGATTGCCAATCCACACTCTTCCACTCATTCCGGAGGAGTAGCCAGAGCTTGCCAATGGATGTCCATGAACTACTTGACACTCTCTCCCCAGGGAAATGATGGAGAGTATACTGAGCACTTCCCGCGTGTCCAAGCTGGGTTAAATGTGGTGTCAGAATGTCTGTAATCTACACAGCAACTGAGCCAGAATGATGCGGTTATTCCCATTTTCCAGAAGGGAAAATTGTGAGTATAAGACACTAAGCACCTGCCCAAAGATCCCACAGAAAGGAAATAATAGGGCTGAACTTCCCAGCTCAGACTCTGACTCTAGGCTATCACCTATCCTTTTAGATCACCATGGTAAGACATTTTTATCAGGAAGAATTTATGAAGCATAAAAAGATGGCTTGCTGCCTCCTAGGAATATCTAGGAGAATGTCCTTTCTCTTTAAATGCTCAGGTCCATTCAGCAAAGTGAAGGATTGGCTGTCCTCCTGCAGGTTTAAACACATAGACAACTAATGTCTAGATATCCCACCACAAAAAATAATCCGGGTTGATGGTCCACACATGCTGCATGCCCTGGATGACTGCCAGCGCTGCACTTAGCAGGCAGGAGAGGAAAGTTCCCACCCTTTGGTTCCTGGGGTTGACCGAGTTAGCCATGTGACCTGTATGAAAATATGTGCGAAGTCACCAAAATGACACATGCACAAAAGTGTGTTCACTGAGGCCCTGGCAAAGCCAAATGTACTTTATGGGCTCTCCTGTATGTATTTTGAGATTCGAATCTTTGTGTTTGATGGAGTCTGAAAAATGATGTACCCAGGGAAAAGTCTCTTCTGATAAATGTGAAATGAAGAAAAACTCTTCTAATTTTGTTTTAAATTCCCCAAATGCCATCAGCAACCGCAACTCCCGATTATCCACACATTCAGTTGAGACAGGCAGTCTAAAAAAGGGCGTCCTTTCCTGAGCCCAAATGCAGATTGGTACTGAAATGGGGAACAGGCCTTGTCCATAAATGACAATGATTCTACTTCCAACAGAAGGCAAATTGTGATAGGCCTTTCCTTCATTTGGCAATTTTTTTCTTTTGATCACCTGCAACAGATTGGGGACCCTGCCAGCCACCAGGAAAACAAGCTGTCTCGTGTCAGTTGAGACATTTATGAAGCATGTTGGATACCTTTGCTCAAGAACTGGTGAATTATTTACTACAATTGGAGAAGAAAAAAGTAACAGCGGTTATTGAACTATAAAAAGAAACAACAGGGAAGAAAATCTGAGATTGTTTCTGGGGCTCAACAGCAGAGCTCCTACTTAGTCCCATCTATTAAAGAAGAAAGCCACAGCTGAGGTCACATGAATGGTTCCTCGGTTAGTCTTCTATGTGAATGTTGGGAAAACCTTGTTTTGCTTTGAGAAGCAAGGTTGCTACTTCCATTAACCAGCACTTGTCTCAGGGCAAGTGACAGAAACTAAACTCAAAGTGACGTAAGCAGAAGAGGATTTTCAGGCGTCATAAAATCAAATCCAGAGAGTGAATGTGAGTGGGTCAAGGAGCTCAAGTGCTTCAGAAATACTCCTTTCTCCATCTCTTGGTTCTGACTGAATTTGAAAGCCCAGGGAACCCCTACTTCACATTTTTCAGATCAGCAGGGGGAAAAAAAAATACTTCTCTTTCACAGAGGTTCACACAAAGTTGCCCATCCCTGAATCAATTATAAAACCCTTTGGGAGAATGGTATCTCAAGACAGAAGATGTTGATTGTCTGGGATTGGGGTGTGGCAATTCCACTGGAATAACAAAGACAAAGAGTGGGAAGGAGGGGTTGTCCAAAGGAAATTGACAGGCTGATGGTTAGAGCGAAGGAAAATGCATATTGGGCAGAGAGAAGCAAAACCTATCAAATACACATTTTAAAAAAATTTTTTTAAATTATTTATTTGAGAGAGAGAGAGAGAGAAAGATTGCAAGTGAGCATGAGTAGAGAGAGGGGCAGAGGAAGAGGGAGAAGCAGACTCTCCATGGAGAAGGGAGCCGGATGCGGGGCTCGATCCCGGGACCCTGAGATCATGACCTGAGCGGAAGGCGGAAATTTAACCGACTGAGCCACCCAGGCACCCCTCAGATACACCATTTTTTTTTTAAGATTTTATTTATTTGAGAGAGAGACAGTGAGAGAGAGCATGAGAGAGCAGGTCAGAGGAAGAAGCAGACTCCCCATGGAGCTGGGAGTCCGATGCAGGACTCGATCCTGGTACTCCAGGATCATGACCTGAGCTGAAGGCAACCAACAGAGCCACCTAGGCTCCCAAATACACCATTTTTAATGGCCTTTCCATCCCATTCTAAACACAATATATATATATATATATATATATATATATATATATATATATATATTTTTTTTTTTTTTTTTTTGAAGTCTAAGATTTTTGTGAAAGTGCAAGAAGCAATAGTCTTTCAGCTTGGAGGTACCTCTTAACCCAGAAATACGGTGGAAATGGGGGATCAGTGTTGAGATGGAGAATATCTATCAGCTTAGTCTCTCGGATCCAGTGTCCACATACTCTCCAGGTCTTATGCCTGAAAAAAGGGACTGAACTTGAGTTCAGTTCGATGTTTAAACCATTGATCTCCAGCTGAAAACTGACAACGAACTGTTAAAGAGCATTGTGGTCTTTAGAAGCAGAGCTAAGTTAAAGAGCTGGCTTTGTTCCTCGGTAGCTCTGGGACCTGCAACCTGCCAACTCTTTTTCAATCTGAATTTCCCTATCTGGAGAAAAAACGGAGACCATCATTCCACCTACAGGGCTGTTGAAGAATGAAACAATCACACATGACGCTCAGCATAGAACCCAACTTGTCATAAAAACTTGGATAATTTTTCATCTTTTACTGTAGTTCCCCCCCCCCTTTTTCCATAAGGAAAGAAGTGTTTTGGGAGACAGTATTTGGGGCTCTGATATGTTGATCCTCACCAGGCCAAGCTCCATCATTTGTAGGGCTTAATCCAAAATGGAAACACGAGGCCCCTTGCTCAAAGACTCTTCAGAATTTCAAGACAGTGAGAGCAGAGCACAAACCCAGGATGTGGGGTCCCTCCTAGTACAGGCCCAAGTGACTACACAGGTTGAAGAGCCCTGAACATAACTTGTTCACGTGATTTTTGCTCAAAGAAAAGAACATGTTAAAGCAGATCACTTCAGAGAAGGAAGTGGAAGCATTTGCTTGAGGTCTCTTTTTTTTGAGGAGCAAAATCTCTGAAATGAAGTCCATTTTCTTCCCCTGCTGGGAGCAGGAGAAATATCAGACACAGTTACGAGATGGACCCATTCCCAGGAGATGCCACTTCCAATTGATTTTAAGGAGGTGGAGAAGAAAGAAAGACTTTTTTTTTAATCTGGACGGGAAGCTTTCTGGAGATGGAAGACAAATGACAATATGGAAAGGAATTTTCAGTGAACGAACATTATAAACAGCTCCGAAAGCAAAACAAAGTGAAGCCAATAAAAATGGATGCGTTGCAGAGTCTGAAATTCCACAAAGATTCTCTTTCAACAATACACTTTATTAATAAATCAGTTTTATTTGCTCTGTTAAAATCCTAAAGCTAAGCAGTGTGTGGCTGGGTTAACATTGCTGTTGTCCTCACTCAAAGGGCTCACTGGAGCATCAAAGAATTATTTTGATCTAAGAGATTTAAAAACACATTTTAAAAAATTTTATTTCTATAAATTGAAAAAAAGAGATCTTGTTTGTACTCCTCCATGGATTATTCTACGGTTCTACACCAACAGAGAGAAGGACTCAAATAATCTTCTAATCTTTATGGGCTGCAAAGAGAGATGGGAAAATCTTCTTGCTTGGCCTGAAGCAAACTAATCCAAGATGATGATAATGTGCTTCAAAGTCAAGAGTAAGAAGCTGGGCCATGCCCTCCTCTTTCCGATTCAGATAGCAATTTAATCCTGACTTCAGCCATCCCCATTAGCAAAATCACATGCTAGCCAATCAATGTGAATATTAAATAAACATTTATTTAAAATCCAATATATAAAAAAGCAGTAAAGTGGGTGACAAGGGCTTTATTACGTGCACTTTAGCAACCAATGTAAAGGGAAGAGCATATGTAAAACAGAGCAATCTAAAATGTAAATTAAAAGCTTGGCTTGCACCAATAATCAGGCAAAAAGCCCCATAGAGGACTGGTGTTTTTTAAAAAAAATAAATAATAATAACGGGTGGAGGAAAATTCCAAAACAACTTTACTTTGGTACATTGTAAAAAACCTTATCAACCTCTTTGCAGAGGACCTTGGAACATAGTACAAATTGCATTTTGTTAGTGTTTTGTTGGGGGGGGGTTGCTATGCGGGTGTGCCACGTTCACAGCTGACCTGCGTCTTGCTTACACTGAGATTCCCTCTGGGAATCACATGATCTCAGATAAGTTAGGGCTCAGTTCACCTCTCGGATGAATTTGGTTATGATCTGGAAGAAAGATCTGACAGCGCTTGGAATGGTCACCTCAGAGCTCTAAATGTTCCTGAAGGCAGATTTTTACCACCCCGCTCCACTTCCAGAGAAGGTGAAACTTGAAAAATAGGGTAATCAGACTCCATTCCTTGTTCTACTCCAGACGACTGCAGTACTCAATGCCTACTGATTCAGGGCAAATTCCTGCACATCGGCATTGCCCGTGAAAATAGAGATTCCCGAGCTACATCACCTTTCTGGGCAGGTTTTGTATTTTTAAAACCTCCCATCAAGGATCCTGACTTGGGACCACATAACTCCATACAACGCAGTCCGTCTCTTACCTGGGACCAGAGAAATTCGCTCTGCCTTCCATCCAACTATTACAGGTGTCACCCCAATTACTTTCCGTCCTAGGGAAATCAAATTGGAATGTGCATTCCTACCTAGTTGACATTAGAACGGGGGTCCACAAAGTATGACCCACTGGTCACATCCGGCTGGCAGCCCACTTAGATAAATAAAGGTTTACTGGAACACGCCCATAACCACGTGCTCATCTATTGTCTATTGTGGCTTTCAGGGTGTAAGAGAAGATGTGAATAATTTCAACAGAGACTACTGGCCTGGAAAGACTAATATATTTGCTAGATGACCCTTTACAAAAAAAGTTTTCAGACCTCTAGTTCAGAAGATAATAGCTTTTTTTTTTTTGTTTTTTTGTTTTTTTGTTTTTTTTTTTTTTGAAGAATTGACTTGCCATAGGATCCCACGGGGTACATGATTTCTCTTATGTTGTTCTGAGGGCAGTTTTGAGAATAGATTTTTATCTTCATTTTCTTTAGTTAAGAAAAGTGTGCTACAAAGAGATTCTGTAATGCAGTCAAAGGTTGCCCAGCCAGTGAAGAGGAGAGGGAGGCTTTAACCTCTGGCTCCGTAGCCCATGCTCTTAACTCCTGTTCTCTACTGAATAGGACTTGACAGGAGTCCTATTCTTGTATCCTCTGTAGCAGAGGCTACAAGAAAAGCCCCAGGCTACCAATGAAGGGCATCACTTAACTAAGTGATTTATTTATCTAACAAAAAAGGAAGGATTGGGCTGGATTTTAACCCAGCCATTAATGAGCTTGTTAACCCTGACCTTTCAAATCAATCTTCAATATCTACCTTTACCTTTTAGGAAGGATTCCATTTTCAAGTGATAAAGCACACTTTCCTCTTCTGAAAATCTAATGTGATCATTCACTATAATATTAGACATCATAGCAGTCCATCAAGCCATTAGTTACACATAAAATCTATTAATGTATAGTATTCACAGTTGCATTTTCTTTCAAGTCAATAAAAAGGAAACAATTTATTATAAGGGCTTTGATGCATTAAGACAGTCTTTCCCGAAGACTTATTTGGGGACCAATGTAGTTAGGTATTTAGAAGTGGTTAGAAAAGCATGGTTTCTCCCCTCAGCTTCGCCACTTAGAGTTGGGTGGCCTTATTGGGGACAGAAACTTCCTAAGTATCTGCTTCCTCATCTTAAAATGGGATGGCACCACATACCTTCAAGAGTTCTTGTGAAGATCAAACTTGAAAATGTCTATAAATGAATAAGTGTTTTATAACTTGAGTAGATTAAAATATGTCCTCTCCACAGCGAAGATGCTTCACCATCTAAGAATCATCTAGACTTTAGTACTAAAACATCCTCAGATTCCCCTAAGCAGTCAGTCATTGGGCATCCCCAGACCAAACAAAGGGATTCTAGGAAACCAGCCCAGACCACAGAAGCACATCCCCCAGATCAGTCATTAACCTGGAGGAGCTAATGATGAGTTTAAATATTGCAAATTCTCAAAATATGCTTTTAATCCTTAAAACTAATGACAGACCATCCTACTCTACTATCGTATGGTACCCTCCACTGAATGACTAACATCTGTGAGATTTTCAGCCACAGAAGCTGGGGGTGGGCAGGGAAGAGGTAGGGGCAACATGACGGAGTGATGGAGGAGACAGTTATTAAAACCAATCCCTCTACATTCTGGGAGCTTTTTATATCTGCCTAGAGGTGGCAAGGTCAGGGAGAGGAATGTGACAAGATGAGTCTCTGGCTTACAGCCTTTATCAACAAGGTAAGATAGATAGATGGATGGCTTTTGTCTATTCATTGTTCTGTTGGTAATATGGTCCTGGTCTGTGAAAAGATCTAATGGGAAAAGCCAACAATGCTGGCCCAGGTTGGCATGGGGTCAGCACTAAATGGGGGTTAACAGGGAGTGTGCCCGGGCTATAGAAAGGTTTGTACATGAGAACCAGTCTGAATTGGGTTCTACGGCATGATTGAGATTGAGCTTGGTAAGGAGGAAAGAAACTGCATTGCAGAGAGAAGAAAAACATGAGCAAATATTAAGAAGTGAAGAAGAAGAAGCTGTGTTGAGGGAAAAGGTGGGCCAGTGAGCCAACCAGCCTTGCTGATGTGGAGGAACCAAATATACTAGATATCAGAGGGACAAATTGTAGAGTAGGTTGACACCGCGTTATCCATGGTCATAAATGACGGACTGTGAAGGTGAGATTTTGCTGTGAGTGTGGCATGGACCTGTGTCTCCACTAGTTCCAAGAAATACATCTTTGTGCCAGAAGCCAACCACGCTGGTGTTGGAACGTCTCCTCCTCCCCCCATACTCCCAGCTGGAGTTTCTTCTGAAGGAATCATAAACATTGGATCAGACCTCAGCACATTGCGTGGTTGGCAACCTGGCCTTACCATTTAACATTTAGCGGAGGGACCTCTCTTGTGGACATTTGGTACTGAAGATGGCTCCTCAGGCCAAAATGGAATAGAGTCAACATCAGCCTTGCAAATCCTTATGAAGGTCCCCCAGTGGGGCCACCATTTTCTCTTTCCATGGGCCCAGGGTGGCCAGTTTTTCTCACTATATTGGAACAGATTGCTGCTTTTTTGGCCTGAGGGCATGATGAAGTAATTGAATGTTTTAGGAACTTGATGTACGGAGATTGTGAACCTTTTAACATTAGAATCACACTTACTTTGGCAACAGGCTCAAGCCTGAGAGATGCCTGGGAACAGAATGTGATGGAGGCAACAGCACTTTTTCTCTTGTTTTGTGTTCATTCGGGGGCAAGCCCTCCTTGCTTGGAGGAGAGAGCAGGACAGGCCACACTACCGAATATTCTCATTCATTCTCTCCCTCCCCCACTCTCCCTGCCTCCCTCCCTCCCGGCTCTCTCCCTTCTCCCTCCACCCCTCAACCCCCACCAAGCACCCACACTACTCAATTCCAGTAACTTCTACAAGCTTCTGTTCTATTTCCATTTAGCATGTTTCTTTTTAAAGTCTCAAAATAACCCTGTGAAGTGTAGGCGTCACTCCTACCCTCATTATAAAGGTGAAGAAACTGAGGCCTAGAGAGTCCAAGGAACCAACAGCCCATAAGTGGCAGAGCTAGAGTTTGAACCCAGGGTTATTTGACTCCAGGGTTCAGAAAGCAATTAATCATGTAACCTTAGGCTCAGTGCATAATCCCTTATGGTTTGATGGTTATATATGCCATATAGATATTAAATATAAATTATTAGTATATTAATACATGTATAATTTATTATATATTCATAGATGTGACAATAATGTGTATTATTACAGCCACAATATTATTTGTAAAATGAGGATCATAGCATCACCTCATAGAGAAAACCTATGGAATAATGTAAATATCTCACTTTGACTTGTCATGCTGTCTACAACAGAACAGCTATAATTGTCGCCATCGTTACATACATAGAAAGGGGATGTAAACCTAATGCCTTTGGAGACACTGTTTCCACCATCCACAAGATCTAGTCCAACTGGGGCAAGAGATTCATGAAAGGTATAAACCAAAGGCATATATGACTGCATACCCAGAGAAGCCATTCAGCAAACAGGGGTCAGGTGTTGCAAGCAGGAGCGCCCTGGGGGCTGGGAATGCTGGGCAGAGTGTCACTGAGTCTGATGCAACGTGAACACATGGATGAATGGAAGAAGGGAGGAATCCATATTACGTACGGAAGTTTTGAAAACATCGATTATAAATGTACAGTTAGAATTACTACTCCAACCCACTGGTAGTCTTTGTAAGGATTCTCAGCCCTTGTTCAGGTTTAGTGACTAAAGGCAGCCTCAGAGGAAAAATGTCTCCCCTGGGTGCCCCATCCCACGTGCCTTCTCATTCCCATACAGGATATAAAACAGGATATTACTCCTGAATGGTTTTGACTTTCCTTAGATTTTTTTTTTTTTGACAGCTTTACTTTTTTGCTGAGAGTCTAGGAACTTTATGACCAAGAAAAAATAGGCTATTCTCATTTTACTTTTCTGTTTTTATTTTTTTCATCGTCGACAGCAAAAACCACACGGTAGACTATTCTCATTTTCCAGGAAACAGTTCCCGCTCACCTCATTTGACACTGTTCCTGCTGCATCTACGTTCTTCCTCTCCTCCTCTTCCTCCCTGAGCACTACCCCATCTGGGAGGATATTGTCCCCAGAGAGGTGTAAAGACCCCTCACAACCGTGACTGGCCTCTAATCTTGGAAGGCCTTAGCAGGGAGGGTAGTTATCACTCCTCCCAGGAAACCGAGAGCAACGTCTTACCAGGGTGAGGGATGGGCAACAGCCTATTGAGTGCACAATGGACCCACCCTGGCTCATCAGCCCTGGAGCAGCGGGGTGCCAGAGCTCCTTTTCAACCAGCTAGGACAGGGAAAAAGCAGGAAACTCAAATATAGTACTTTGTGGAACCGAAGAATACTCAAGAGCCAACAGGCTAGAAGAAATTAAAGGTTCACTGACATTCCACTCAACCAAAGACGTTCTTTATTCTAAGGAGGTAATAGCTATCTACGGAAGAGCTGTCTTGTGATCATTTTCATTTCCGCGGCTACCACCCGCACAGTAGAGGCCTAATGTGGTACACAATGTCACTTAGAAATGTCACTGATTGTTCCTTGAGGGAAGCAGAACGAACCCAGTTCCCAGAGCTGCCTGCCAGGAAGAAATGGGTGTTGTAGTCTGGGAACGGTCCGGATTAGGGGATCCGTCTTGAATTTCATGTCCGTTTCCAAAAGTGTGGTCCCAGAATACCCAAGTGATAGGATTTGGATGGTCATCCTGCCTAAAACGGTTGTGTAGTAAACGAGTTTTGGATATAGCTTAACCGGCTCGATTCTTTTGTTTCTGGTGGGACTTTGTTGCAGAGCCTTCATAATACTGATAGACACGTGTGTCTCAGACAGAGAGATGGGACTTACAGCGGTTCCTAATCTTATTTGACCCCAGAATCCTTGCTTTCAGGGGGTATCTGGATGGATAAGTATTTCAAAGAACAGATTTTCAGGAATGCTGCCATAGATATTTGAGGCAGACATCAGAGGGACTCCCCCAGAAAAATTCTGAAATGGTTGAAGGGGCCCTTGGTATCAGATTCTGTTGCAATGTTTAATACCATTTTGGCAAATAAATTGCCAAAGAAAAGAAAAAAACTTACAACTCTTGCAAATGCAGTGCAAATTGCTTAAAAAATGTATCATGTACAACAAGGCTAGCTAGAAAAGCGTGCTCTTGTAAAACGAACCCTCTTGGTCCCATCATTTCCTACCGCAAATTTTCGGATAGGTTTTCTGATACAAGATTTTCTTCACGCAGCCAGGTTAGATGCCTAGTTCAAAGCAGAGGTGCAGACAGCCAGTCTAAAGCAAGAATCCTCTCCCTCTGGAAATAGAACTACTTGATTCTCCACAGTACCTGGCACCCCTCCTTTACATCCCGGCTCTTCCTTTTGGCTTTGCAATTATCTTCATACTTTCCCCAAATCTGGAAACCCTCTTTTCCTGTCAGCTAAATCAGTATTTCTCTCCTATGGAAGACCCTCATTTTCTAGGTGAAGCTTCCAGAATGGCATCATTATGCCCAAAGAAGACTTCCTCGTTATTTCAGCATAATATATAGTATAAATAAGTCAAAATGTTGTAGTAAGAAGTAGAGTAAGGAAGAAGTTAATTTGGGGCTTAACCTTGAAAAACTTATTAATATAAGTTTACATTTTTGTATTTAAGTAACTTTAGGTTATAATTACGCAGGATATACTTTCAGGCATACTGTTACATGATAACATCACACAATATTCTAAACTCCACAGTTGACTTTCATTACATGGTCACAAATATTTTACAAAAACATTCCAGAATTTCATCGAACGATCTCCAAGTTCTCTCGTGATTCTCTGATAGTCACATTTTTCTGTTCTGAAATGTCCATCCGTGTTGAATTTTTCCTCTCTCTGTGTTACCTGGGCTATTTCTGCCAGATTCTCTTTTATCAATGGCTTTTGTGTGTGGTTCAAAAGCAGTGCTCATAGTGAATTCCTTCGGATTGCCCAAAATACACTTTTCCAACATCACATTTATCAATTTCATGGAATTCTGGTCTTTTTCCAAGATGGACAATTTCACTTTTGAACAAACGTAAATGGCTCTGTTGGATCTTTAAAAATTCTCCATGAGAGTGCCCCCAAAGACTAAGAGGTGGCAGTTTGTGATAAATAGAGAGGGATGATTGAATGGAGACAAATCTGACAGGCAGTTACTACCAATATTTTCATGTTATAATGACCTCTGCTTTTTGTGCAAACCTTGTCACTTAGGGGACATGATTTATATGGAGACTTTGTCCCTGATTATGAAAATTAAGTCTGAAATAACTAATGCATTTTCCACTTTGCAATTTTACAAATCTGATGGGTTGAAAATACCAGATTTATGTGTAAGAGCAAAGTCTAAAGTGTTTTGTTGGATATGAGTTAAATTTGCAGGTCGGAAGTTTGTAGGAATTTTCAGAAACAAAGAAAACAAAATCCACCAGAGATGATGAAACTCAAAGCCCCTCTACTCCCATTTCTCATGTTTCCCTTGAGGACCCTTTGCACCCAAAAGGTGTCCTACTTAAAAACCTACAAAGATGATACATTGGTTTCTGTTTATTTAAAGTACAAAAACAGCCAAAACTAGTCTCTGCTGTTAGAAATGAGGATGGTGACTGCTCTTGGAATTCTTCTGTGAGAAATATTTGTCTCTTCTCTCCCATTTGTTTGTTTATTCAATAATTTATATATGTCCATGTGGGCCCATGCATATTAATTTTACAGTTTGGGTTACAATCTCATACTACGTTATTTATTTTTTGCTTGTATTCTTCTTTTTGCCCCAGCTTTATTAAAGGATAATTGACAATTTAAATTGTAAGATATTTAAAGTGTACAATGTGGTGCTCAGGTCTATGTCTATTGTGCAAGAGTTCCCCCAATCGAGTTAATTAACACATCCATCGCCACACATTATTTACCTTTCGTATGTACGTGTGTGAATATTTAAATCCTACTCTCTTAACAAATTGCAATTACCCAATGCAACGTTACCAAGTATAGTCACCGTATTACACATTAGATCCCCAGATCTTACTAATCTTATAAGTTCGTGCGTGTATTCCATATCTTGCCTACCAAAAATGATGCTATCATGAACATGGAACTTCGTGTACCCTTTTGAGTTAGTATTTTCATTTTCTTCAGATGAATACCCAGAGGTCAAATTGTTGGATCATATGGGAGGTAAACACCTGTTTTTTTAGGAATCTCCATATTGTTTTCCATAGCAGCTGCACAAATTTACATTCCCACTAACAGTGCCAGAGGGTTCCCTTTTCTCTATGTCCTCACCAGAAGCATTGTTATTTCTTGTCATGTCGATACCATCCATTCTAATGGGTGTGAGGTGATGTTTCCTTGTGGTTCTGAGTTGTGTTTATCTGGTGCTGAGCATTGTTCCGCACCTTTTCAGGAGTTTCTCGGCCTTCTGTATGTCTTTGGAAAATGTCCATTCATTTCCTTTGTTTGGGTTTCTACTTTTTAGTTTGAAATAGTCCTACTTGTTTATTTTTGCGTCTTTATTTTTGCTTTTATTGCTTCTGCTACTGGTACAACATGCAAAAAAACATCACCAAGATCGATGTCAGAAAAACTTACCACCAGTGTTTCCTAGTCTGAGTTTTATGGTTTCAGGTTTAATTTTCAAGTTTTTCATCCATTTTCAGTTCATTTTTGCATATGCTCTATACCATACAGCGGTCCAATTGCATTCTTTTGCATGTGGCTTCTCCTGCTTTTAAACACCATTTTTGAAGAAGCTGTCTTTTCCTTATTGTATATTCTTTGTTCCTGTGTTAAAAATTAATTTAACATATTTATGCATGGGGTTTTTTTCCCCTGGGTATTCTATCTCAGTGATCTGTATGTCTGTTTTCCTGCCAATACCATACTGTTTTGATTACTGTAGCTTTGTAATATGTATTTTTAAATCAGGGATCATGATACATCTAGCTTTTTTCCTCTTTCTCAAGATGGCATTGGCAATTCAGAGTCTTTTGTGGTTCACTGCAAATTTTAAGATTATGTGTTTTATTTCTGTGAAAAACACCGTTGGAATTTTGTTAGGAATTGGATTGATTTTGTAGATTAAGTAGTGTGAACATTTTAACAATGTTCTTCCCATCCGTGAGCACAGAATATCTTTCCATTTATTTGTCTTCAATTTCTTTGACCAGCATCTTAATAGTTTTCATAGTATAGGTTTTTCACCTCCTTAAATTTATTTCTAGTTATTTTACTCTTCTTGGTGCAATGGTAAATGACATTGCTTAAAAGCAGAAGATTTGTGTGTATTGATTGTGTACCCTGCAATTTTATGAAATTTGTTTATTCTGAAATTTTTGATGGTATCTTTAGGGTTTTTAAATGTATATTATGTCATCTGCAAATAGTCACAGTTTTATTTTGTTCTTTCCAATTTGGATGCTTTTTAATTCTTTTTCTTGTTTAATTGCTCTAGGTAGGAACTCCAATACAGTGTTGAATCAAAGTGGTGAGAGTGGACATCTTTGTCTTGTTGCTGATCTTAAAGGAAAAGCTTCAGATTTTTGCCATTGAATATGATATTAGCTGTGAGCTTGTCATATATGACCTTTATTATAATGAGGTATGTTCCCTCTGTACCCACTCTATTCAGAGTTTTTATCAGAAATGGAGGTTGAATTTTGTCAAATGCTTTTTTTGCTTCTATCAAGATGACCAAATGCTTTATAACTTTCATTTTGCTGATGTGATGTATCATTCTTAACTGATTTGTGGATGCTGAACCGTCTTTGCATCCTTGGAATAAATTCTTGGAATACATCCTCTGTCATACTGTGTAATACCTTTAGTGAACTGTTGAAATCAGTTTGCTAATACTTTGCTGAGGATTTTTGCATCTATGTTCATCAAAGATATTGGCCTACCATTTTCTTGTGGTATCTGGTTTTGGTATCAGGGTAATGCTGGCTTTGTAAAATGAATTTGGAAATGTTCCCTCTTCTTTTATTTTTTTTCTTAGAGTTTGAGTAGAATTTGTATGGGTTCTTTAGATGTTTAATAGCATTAACTGGTGAAGCCATCTGCCCCTGAACTTTTGTTTGTTGGGAGGTTTCTAAATTGCTGATTCAATCTCCTTACTGGTAATAGCCCTTCTCAGATTTTCTGTTTCTTCATCATTCATTCTTGGTAGGTACTATGTTTCTAGGAATTTATGCATTTCTTCAAGGTTATCCAGTTTGTTTGCATACAGTTGTTCATATTAGTGTCTTACAATCCTTCCTATGGTCTGTGGTGTCAGTTGTAATATTTCTTTCATTTCTAATTTTATTTATTTGTGTTCTCTCTCTTTTTTTTTCTTGATGAGTCTAGCTAAAAGTTTCTCAATTTTATCTTTTCAAAGGCCCAGCTCATAGTTTAATTGATCTTTTCTACTCTTTATTAGTCTCTATTTCATTTATTTCCACACTGATTTTTGTCATTTCCTTCCTTCTACTAACTTTGGGCTGTGTTTCTTTTTCTGGTTCCTTGAGGTATAAAGTTAGGTTATTTGAGATTTTCCTTTTTCTTGGTGTAGGCATTTATCACTATGAGTTTCCACCTTAGAGATGATTTTGTTATCCTATAAGTTCTAGTGTGTTCTATTTTCATTTGTCTCAAGGTACTTTTGTTTTCTTCTGTCACCCATTAGTTTCATGTAACTGTAGTTGGAAAAGATGGTTGATATGATTTCAGTTTTCTGAAATGTACTAAGACTTCTTTTGTGCCTAACATATTCTCTATTCTGGAGTATGTTTCTTGTGCACCTGAGAAGAATGTATATTCTGTTGCTTTTGGATAGAATATTCTGTATTTATTTTTTAAGACTATCTGTTCTGATGGTTTTTTATGGCTGATGTTTCCTTACTGATTTTTCTCTCTAGATGATCTATCCATTGATATAAGTGGAGTATTAAAGTCACTATATTATTGTGTAGCTCTCTATTTCTCCCTCTTGATCTGTTAATATTTGGTGTATATATCTGGATACTTCCTATGTTGGATGCATAAATTTTTACAAATGTTAGATTCTTTTGTTGGATTGAACCCTTTATCATTTGTTGTTTTTTTTTTTTTATCCCTTGTTGCAGTCTTTGATTTCTTGTCTGTTTCATCTGACATAAGTTTAACTATGCTATCTTTGTTTTGGATTTGCTTATCTTTCTGCATCTCTTCTCTTTTATTCTGTGTGTGTTATATCTGAATTGAGCCCCTTACAGGTGGTTTTACCCATTCAGCTATTCTTTCTTTTTAAACATTTTATTTATTTATTTATTTTTAAATGAAATATAGTTGACGTATAATATTAGTTTCTGCTGTACAACATAATGATTCAGCACTTATATATTTTATAAAATGACCACCATAATGAGTGTAGTTAACATCTGTCACCATGCAAAGTTTTTAAAATAATAATGACTACATTCCCAATGCTGGCCTTGACATCCCTGTGAGTTACTTATTTTGTAACTCTAAGTTTTTATCTATGAATCTCTTTCCATTATTTTGCCCATACCCCCAATCGCCTTCCCTCTGTCAACTACGAGTTTATTTTCTGCATTTATGAGTCTTTTTCTCTTTTGTTCCTTTTGTTTTTTAGATTCCCTGTATAAGTGCAATCATATGTGTTTGTCTGTCTCTAACTCATTTCACTTCACATTGTAGCCTCTAGGGCCAGCCATATTGTCACAAATGGCAGGATTGCATTTTCTTTTGTGGCTGAGTAATATTCTATTGTATATATGCCACATCTTTATCCATTTGTCTAACAGTGAACATTCAAGTTGGTTGACTCCATATCTCAGTCATTGTAAGAAATAATGTAATAAAAATGGGGTGCATATATCTTTTCAAAATAGTTTTTTGTTTGTTTTCTTCAGGGAAATATTCAGAGGTGGAATTACTGGATCATATTATACTTACATTTTTAATTTATTGAGGGAGCTCTACATTGTTTTCCACAGTGGGGGTACCAATTTACCTCCCAGTGACAGTTCACATGGGGTCCCTTTTCTCCAAATCCTAGCCAACACTTGTCATTGTGATGCTGCTATCCTCACAGATATGAGATGATATCTCATTGTGGTTTTGATTCACATTTCCCTGATAGTGATGTTGACTATCTTTCCTTATGACTGATGGACCTCTGTATGTCTTCTTTGGAGAAATGTCTTTTCAGGTCCTCTGCTCATTTTTTTAATTGGACTGTTTAGGTTTGGGTGTGTTGTTTTTGTTTTTGTTTTGTCTTGACTTGTATGAGTTCCTATATATTTTGAATATTAATCTGTTATCAGATAAATGTCATTCGCAAATGTATTCTCCCATTCAGTAAGTTGTCTGTCTGTCGAGCGTTTCCTTCACTGTGCAAAAGCTTTTTAGCTTGATGCAGTCTCAGTTGTTTATTTTTGCCTTTGTTCCTCTCCCCTAAGGAGACAGATCCAAAAACATATTGCTAAGACTGATGTACATGAGTTTACAGCCTACATTTTTTGAGTTTTATGGTTTCAGGTCTTACATTTAGGTTGTTAATCCATTTTGAGGTTTTCTTGGTAAATGATGTAAGAAAGTGGCTGATTTTCATTCTTTAGCATATAGCTGTCCAATTTTCCCAGTACCATTTACTGAGGAGACTATCTTTTTCTCATTTCACGTCTTTGCATTCCTTTGTCATAGGTCAATTGATAATTTAAGTGTGGGTTTATTTCTGGGCTCTCTATTCTCTTTCATTGATCTAGGTGTCTGCTTTTGCATTCATACCACATTGTTTAGATTACTATAGCTTTGCAGTATAGTTTGAAATCAGGGATTGTGATACCTCTACTTTTGTTCTTTCTTCTCAAGACTTCTTTGGCCATTTGGGGTAATCTGTGGGTCCAAAAAAAATGTTGAAGTTATTTATTTTGGTTTTATGAAAAAACTGTATTAGTATTTTCATAGGGATTGAATTGAATCTATTTGGATAGATAGCTTTGGGTATTGTGGGCATTTTAACATTATTAATTTTTCCAATTTTTGAGTATGGTGTATCTTTCCATTTATTTGTGTCTTCTTTAATTTCTTTCATCATTGTCTTTTGGTTCTCAGAGTATAGGTTTTTCACTTTCTTGGTTAAATTTATTTCTAGGTATTTTATTTTTTGTGATGCAGTTTTATGTGGAATTATTTTCTTAATTTCTCTTTCTGCTACTTTATTATTAATGTATAGAAGTGCAACAGATTTTGTATATTTATTTTGTATCTTGCAATTTTACTGAATTCATTTATCAGTTATAATAAGTCCTCAGGGTTTCTTTAATATATAGTATCATGTCATCTGCAAATAGTGACAGTTGTAGTACATTATCATTTTGGATGTCTTTTATTTTGCTTGTCTGATTGCTGTGGTTGGGATTTCCATTACTATGCTGAGTAAAAGTGGTGATAGTAGACAGCCTTGTCTTGTTCCTTATCTTAGAAGAAAATCACCTCTTCACTTTTTAGTATGTTGGCTGGGAGTTTTGCTACTAAATCAATCAAATATTGATTGATTTGCAGATGTTGAACCATCCTTGCATTACTGGACTAAATCCCATTGATTTTTGTGGTAAATGACCTTGACATATTACTGAATTCAGTTTGCTAATAATTTGTTGAGGATTTTTGCATCCATATTGATTAGGGTCATTGTCCTTTAATTTTCTCTTTTTGTAGGTCTGTGGTTTTGGTATCAGGGTAATGCTGGCCTCAAGCAATAAAGTTGCAAGTATTTCTTCCACTTCAGTTTTTTGAAATAGTTTGAGAAGGAAAGGTATACATTTTTCCTTACATACTTGGTAGAACACACCTGTGATGCCATCTGGTCCTAGATTTTGTTGGGAGTTTTAAAATTATTGACGTGATTTCATTGCTAGTAATTAGTCTGTTAAGACTTTCTGTTTCTTCCTGATGTAATCTTGGAAGGTTATATATTTCTAGAAACTTATTTCTCCCAGGTTTTCCAATTTGTTAGTGTGCAATTGAAATAATTCTGGCATAATCCTTCGTGCGTCTGTGATGTCCGTTGTAAGTTCTCCTCTTTCATTCCTGATTTATATTTCTTTTAGTTCTCTGTTTTTTACTTGATGTGTCTGGTTAAAAGTTTATTGATTTTGCATATCTTTACAAAGAACTGATTTTAAGTTTTATTGATCTTTTCTATCTTTTCTCTTTTTTGATCTCTATTTCCACAGTGATCTTTACTGTTTGTTTTCTTCTTCTAAATTTAGACTTTGTTTTTCTTTTTCTACTTCTTTTGGATGTAATATTAGATTGTTTATTTGAGATTTTTATTCCTTGAGGTAGGCTGATATTACTTTAACCCTTCTTGTTAGGGCTGCTTTTTTAGTATCCCAAGCATTTTGAACAGTGTTTTCATTTTCACATATTTTAAGGTATTTTTAAAATTTCCTCTTTAATTTCCTCCTTGACCCATTGGTTGCTCAGTAGCAAACCCTTTAGCCTCCACTTGTTTCATGGGTTGGGGGGTGGGGAGGCATTTTCTTGTAACTGGTTTCTAACTCCATATTTTTGGTGTCAGTAGAGTTGCTTGATTTGATTCCACTCTTCTTTAATTTGTTGAGGCTTGTTTTGTGGCTTAACCTGTGATCTATGCTGGCGCATGTTACATGTGCCCTTGAAAAGAGTGTATATTCTGCTTCTTTTGAATGGAATGTTGTGTATATATCTGTTAACTCCATCTAGTCTAATGGGTCATTTAAGGCCAATGTTTCCTTATTGATTTTCTGTCTGGGTGATGTATTCATTGATGTAAGCTGGGTGTTTAAGTCCCTTACAGTTCTCTTATTGCCAGCAATGTTTTCTTTAGGTCTGTTAATATTTGCTATAAGAGTTTAGATGCCCCTATGCTAGGTGCATGGATATTTAAGTGTTTTACTTTTTTCTTTCATAATTTCATAATACCCTTCTTTATCATTTTTTAGAGCCTCTTTTAAAAAGTCTATTTTATCTCATAAGTATTGTTATCTCAGGTTTATTTTTATTTCCATTTGCACGGAATATCTTTTTCCATCTCTTCACTTTTGGTCCATGTGTTTTGAGATCGGAAGCAAGTCTCTTCTAGGCACTATATCAATTTGGTCTTGATTTTTATCCACTCAGCCACCATATGGCTTTTGATGCAACACTGAGTCCATTTATATTTTTTATTTTTTTTTTAATCTTGATGAGTGTACTTTTTAATCCCATCACCTACTTCACCCACTCCTCCACCTACCTCCTCTCTGGTAACTGTCAGTTTGTTCTCAAAGAACCTGTTTCTTAGTTTGCCTTTCTCTTTCTCTCTCTCTTTTTGTTTTGCTTGTTTGTTTTGTTTCTTAAATATCACATATGAATGAAATTATATGGTTATTTGTCTTTCTCTGATGGACTTAATTCGCTTAGCATTATACACTTGAGCTCTATCCATGTTATTGCAAATGGCAAGGTTTCATTGTTTTTTTATGGCTGAATAATATTCCATTATTCGTCTTCTTTATCCTTTCATCTATTGATGGGCACCTGGGGTGTTTCCATATTTTGGCTATTATAAACAATGCTGCAATAGACATCTGGTGCATGCATCCCTTTAAATTAGTGCTTGGTATTTTGGGGGGTAAATATCCAGTAGTGTAATTCCTGGCTCAAAGGATAGTTCTATTTTCAATTTTTTTGAGGAACTTCCATACTGTTTAACACAGTGGCTGCACTAGTTTGCATTGCCACCAAGTTTGATTTGCATGTCCCTGATGATGAGTGATGCTGAGTGTCTTTTCATGTGTCTGTTGGCCATCTGTATGTCATCTTTGGAGAAATCTCTGTTCATGTTTTCTGCCCATTTTTAATCAGATTATTTGTTCTTTTGGGTGTTGAGTTGTATCAGTTATGTATGTATTTTTGATAATAACCCTTTCTTGAATATGTCATTTGCCAATACCTTTTCCCATTCAGTAGGTTGTCTTTAGGTTTATTGATTGTCCTTCACTGTGCAGAGACATTTTATTTTGATGTAGTCCCAATAGTCTATTTTTGCTTTTAATTCCCTTGTCTCAGGTGGCATATCTAGAAAAATTTTGCTACAATGTCAGAGGAATTACTGCCCATCCTCTCTTGAAGAGTTTTAATGGTTTTGGGTCTCACAGTTAGGTCTTTAACCCATTTTAAGTTTATTTTAGTATATGGTGAAAGAAAGTGGTTCAGTTTCATTCTTTTGCATTTAGCTGTCCAGTTTCCTCAAGACTGCTTGTAGAGAAAGCCAGTTACCAAAAAATGGCATTTGTTTTCCCATTGCATTTTCATTCCTCCTGTGTTGAAGGCTAATTGACCACATAATTGTGGGTTTATTTCTGGGTTTTCTGTTCTATTCCACAAATCTGTGTATCTGTTTTTATGCCAGTGCCATACTGTTTTAATTATTATCACTTTGTAATATAACTTGAAATTGGGAAATGGGATACCTACAGTTTTGTTTTTCTTTTTCGAGGTTGCCTTGCCTATTGGAGATCTTTTGTGGTTCCATACAAATTTTAGGATTATTCAATCTAGTTCTGTCAAAAATGCTGTTGGTATTTTCATAGGGACTGCATTAAATCTCTAGATTTCTTTGTGTAATATGGGCATTTTAATATTTGTTCTTCTAAACTATGAGCATAGAATGTCCTTCCATTTCTTTGTGCCATCTTGAATTTCTTTCATCAGTGTTTTATAGTTTTCAGAGTCCAGGTCTTTCACATCTTTGGTTATGTTTATTCGTTGATATTTTGTTCTTGGTATAATTATTCACTATTAGTGTATAGGAATGCAACAGATTTCTGTACATGGATTTTGTGTCTTGCAATTTTACTGAATTTATTCATCAGTTCTAGTAATTTTTTTGGAGTCTTCAGGGTTAAATATATACAGTATCCATGTCAGCTGCAAATAATGAGAGTTTTATTTCTTCATTACCAATTTGGATGCCTTTTATTTCTTTATGTTGTTTAATTGCTCTGACTAGGACACTCTGTTGAATAAAAGTGGTGAGAATGGGCATTCTTGTCTTGTTCCCGATCTTAGGGGCAAAGCTCTCCATTTTTCACCATGGAGTATGATGTTGGCTTTGGATATTCATATAACCTATTCATATAGCCTTTATTATATTGAGGTATGTTCCTTCTAGACTTACTTTGCAAAGAGTCTTTATCATGAATGAATGTTGTACTTTGTCAAATGCTTTTTCTGCATCTATTGAAATGACCATATGATTTTTATCCTTTCTCTTATTGATATGACATCTTATGTTGATTGGTTTGTGATTATTGAACCACATTTGTGTCTCAGAAATAAATTCTACTTGATGAAAGTGTATGATTTTTTTTTAAGATTTTATTTATTTTAGAGAAGGAGAGTGTATGCAGGGAGATGGGCAGAGGGAGAGGGAGAGAGAGAATCTCAAGCAGACTCTGTGCCTAGCACAGAGCCCAACCCAGGGCTCAATCTCATGACCCTGAGATCATGACCTGAGCAGAAATCAAGAGTCAGATGCCTAACCAATTGAGCCACTCAGACACCCAGAGGTATATGATTTTTTAATGTATTGTTGGATTCAGTTTGATAATATTTTGCTGAGGAATTCTGCATCTATATTCATGACAGATATTAGCCCGTATTTCTCCTTTTTTGTGGTGTCTTTACCTGGTTTTGAATCAGGGTGCTACTGGTCTTATAAAATGAATTTAGAAGTTTTCTCTCCCCTGCCATTTTTTGGACTAGTTTAAGAAGAATAAGTATTAATTCTTTAAATGTTTGGTAGAATTCACTTGTGAAGCTGTCTGGTCCTGTACTTTTTGGCATGTTGGGGGTGGGGTGGGGAGTTTTTGTATTATTGTTTAAATTTCATTGCTGGTGATTAGTCTGTTCAAATTTTCCATTTCTTCCTGCTTTAGTTTTGGTATGATATATGTTTCTAGAGATTTATCCTCTTCCAAGTTGTCCAATTTGTTGACATATATGTTTTCATAATATTCTGTTAAAATTGTTTGTACTTCTGTGGTGTTGACTGTAATTTCTCCTCTTTCATTGGTGATTTTATTTGAGTTCTCTCTCTCTCTCTCTCTCTCTCTCTCTTTCTGTGATGAGTCTGGCTAGAGGTTTATCAACTTTGTTGATCCTTTCAGAGAACCATCTCCCGGTTTCATTCATCTATTCTATTATTTTTAGTTTCTACATCATTTATTTCTGCTCTGTTCTTTATTATTTCCTCCCTTTTGATGGGTGGAGGTTTTGTTCGTTCTTCTTTTTCTACCTCATTTAGGTATAAGGTTAGGTTGTTAATTTGAGGTTTTTCTTGCTTCTTGATGTAGACATGTATTGCTATAAACTTCTTTCCTTGAACCACTTTTGTTGCATCCCAAATATTTTGGACCATTCTGTTTTCATTTTAATTTATTGTCATGTAATTTTTTATTTTTTCTTTGATTTCTTAGTTAACTGTCTCATTGTTTAGTAACATGTTATTTAACCTCTGTGTGTTTATGCTCTTTCCAGATTTTTTCTTGCAACTGATTTCTAGTTTCATAGTGTTGTGGTCAGAAAAGATGCATGGTATGGCTGATTTTTAATTTGTTTTAAAATTCTTTTAATTTGTTTAAAACTTTTTAATTTTTAATTTGTTTTAATTTGTTGAGGCTTGTTTAGTGGCCTAATAATAATATCTGATCAATTCTGGAGAATGTGCCATGTTTTAGAATGGAATGTCCTGAATATGTCTATTAAATCCATCTGTCCACTGTGTCATTCAAAGCCATTGTTTCCTTGTTGATTTTCTGTTGGGGTGATTAGTCCATTTACATTTAAATTAATTATATATATGTAACTAATAACATATATGTATGTATTGACACTTTATTGATTTGAGCTCTGTTATTTTTATTTTTATTTATTTATTTTTTTACTTTGTGTTGTACTTGGACTGCTTTCTGTTTATTTTGTGTGTATTTATTATTGTATTTAGTTCCTGGTTACCCTAAAGTTAATATATATTGTTTTATGTATATAGCAGGCTATCTTAAGTTGATGGTAGCTTAAGTTCAAGTGCATTCTAAAAGCACTACAGATTGACTTCTCCCTCTATGTTTTATGTATCTGATGTCATATTTTATATCTTTTTTATTTTGCATATCACTTCACTAATTTTGCTAAATATAATCAATAGTACTACATTTTTTTAATGATTTTATTTATTTGACAGAGAGATACAACGAGAGAGAGAACACAAGCAGGGGGAGTGGGAGAGGGAGAAGCAGGCTTCCTGCTGAGCAGGGAGCCTGATGTGGGGCTCAATCCCGGGATCCTGGTGTGGAGACCTGAGCCAAAAGCGATGCTTAATGACTGAGCCCCCCAGATGCCCCAAGAGTACTACTTTTAATTTTCATACTTGTTTTATAATTGACTGATTTTTACTACATGTTTGCTTTTATCTTTGAAAGTTTTTCTTTCATAATTTTCTTCCAGTGATGGCCTTTTGGTTTAATGAAGTCCCTGTAAAATTTCTTAGAAGGCCAGGTGAGTGGTAGTTAACTTTTTAAACTTATATTTGTCTAGGAAACTCTGTCTCCTTCAATTCCGCAATGATAACCTTGACAGGTAGAGTATTCTTGGTTGAAGGTTTTTTCCTTTCAGCACTTTAATTATGTCATGGCATTTTCTTATGGCTACAAAGTTTCTGCCAAAAATCAACTCACAACCTTCTGGGTGTTCCCTTCTAGGCAAATGGTTTCTTTTCTCTGGTTTTCTTTAAGATTCTCTTTTTAATTTTGGACATTTTAATTATTATGTGCCCTGGTGTGTACTTCATAGAGTTCATCTTATTCAGGGCTCTCTCTGCTTCCTGGACCTGGATATCTGTTTCTTTCCCAAAATTATCAAAGTTATCAACTATTATATGTTCAAATACATTTTTTTTTACTGCTTTGTCTATCTCTTCTCCTTTCAAGACCTCTATTATGCAAATTTTAGTATGTTTAATGTTGTCCCAAAGGCTCCTTAACCTATCATTATTTTTGTTCTTTTTTCATTTTGTTATTCAGCTTGGATGATTTTTACTACCCTGTCTTGTTGATCACTGATACTTCTTCAACCTTTCATCTGCTGTTTATACTCTTAGTGTACTTTTCATTTCAGTTATTGTATTCTTCAACTCCAATTTGTTCTTTTTTATATTTTCTATCACTTTGTCAAAGTTCTCACTCTTCTCCAAAGTCTAGTGAGTATTTTTATGACCATCACTTTGAACTCTTTATACCCCATAGACTGGTATCTTCACTGGATCACATTTAGGGTTTTTTGTTTGTTTTGGGGGTGTTTTTGTTTTTTGTTGTTGTTGTTTGTTTTTAGATTTTTGGTTTTTTCTTTCATTGGGAGTATGTTTCTTCCTGACTTACTTTATCTGACTTCTTGTGTTTGTATCTTTGTTTCACATAGGTCATTTATTTCTCCTAGTCTTAAAGGTAGCAGCCTTATGTAGAAGGTGTCCTTTGGGGCCTACTGGGACTCCAGGGATATCCCCTATTTTGACTGTGTATGCTCTTCTCTATAACATAACCGCTACTGCTGTAGGCAGGCTGGTGGGCAGGGCTTGATTACAGCCCAGGCAGCTGCAATATCTGGCCCCAATTTCTGGGAGTGCACTGGTGGGAGGGGTTGGTCCCAGCATGAGTGCCTGAGAGGCTGTCTGTGGCTGCTGCAAGTGTGCTTGTAGGTGAAGTTAGTCCCCAGTGTGTTTGGCTGTGAGGCTCAGCCACGGCTTTTGCGGCCATGCTAGTGAGAGAGGATGCTCAACCCAAGACCAAAGTGTCTTTGGAGGGGCATCAGTCCCAACTGAGGCTACTTCCTGGGTGTAGCAGGGCAGGAGCCACTTAGATGGGAATACCTGCCATGTTAGGGTGGAGCCACTTTGCTGGGATACCTATCAGATCAGGTTCACAGGGGTACACCAGGGCAGAAGACATGGTGCCAGCAAGGTATATAGACTATTGAAACTGACTCACAACAGACTCAGGCCAGCTAGGCTAAAGGAGAGCAAGGAAAAAAGCACCTGCCAGTGCTTTCAGTCCTGGAGAGAGGTGCCAGAGTTCCAAGAGATCCCCATGCCTATGATACATACCCTAACATTAGTTGGCAAAAATCCTTCTTGGATAGGTCAGGCACTTTTCAACCTGCTGCTTTTCTGAGTCTCAGACTGAGTATTAATGTCTGTATGCTCCTTAAGACTGGACGTTTCATTTCCTATAGCCCTTTGGCTCTCCTGGAGTTACACCCCTCTGATTTTCAAATCTTCTAGAGTGAAGCTCTGCTGATTTGCAAACCCAGACTTTATGGTGGTTTGTCACCTCTAGTGCAGATCCCCAGGGCAGGTCAGTGCCTCATGTGTGTCTTGAACTCCTTGCTCCTCAAGAAGAACCTCCATGCTTGTACTACCACACCCACTTGTAAGTCACTGAGCCAAGGCTTTGGTTCCTGACTGCATCTCTTCTCAATGTAGTGTGTGGGTGTGTGTATAACTGTGTGTGCACATGCATGTGCACATGTATGTTTATATCTTTAGCTGAGGAAGAGCTATTCTTCTCGTCTTCATCTTATTCTCAGAGTGATTTGTAATATAAGTACTCAAAGCCTTGGTGTATCTGGGGAAGGAGGTGAACTCAGAACCTTCCTACTCCACCATGTTCCCAGATCTTCTCACTCTGCCTTTTCACTGGAGATTTTAGCTTATTTGCATTTAAAGTAATTATTGAAAGGTATATACTTATTGCAATTTTGTTAATTCTTTATTAGCTATTTGTTTTTCTTCTGTATCCTTTTCTTCTTTTGTTCTACTCCTTTGTGGTTTGATGTCTTTCTTTAAAGTATGCTTAGATTCCTTTCTCCTTACCTTTGCTGTATGTATTACAGGTTTTGCTTTGGGTTACCCTGAGGTTTCAAATAACAACCTAAATCTGTAACAGGGTGTTTTAATTTGATAACAACTCAAGTTTGAACATGTTCTAAAACTACATTTTTTATTCTCCACTCACTCGCATTTTAGGTTTTTGGTGTCATATTTTGTATCTAGTGATCTTGTGTATCACTTAATTAATTGTTGTTCTTAACACTTATTTTTACTGCCTGTGTCTTGTCTGGAAAACTCTGTCTCTTCTTCATTTCTGAATGTATGGTTTGCCTGTTAAAGTATCTTTGGTTGGAAGGTTTTTCTTTCTTTCAGCACTTTGCTAATCATAAGAAAGTGGCACAATCAAAGTTTCTGCTGATAGCCTTTTTTTTTTCTGCTGATAGTCTTATCGAAGTTTTTCTCTTACTGTTTTTAAGATTCTGTTTGTCTTTAATTTTTGGCATTTTAATTATAATGTGTCTTGGTGTGGGTCTTTTTGGTTTCATCTTTGGATTTCTCTGAACTTATGGTATCTGAATGTCTGTTTTCTTCCCAAGGCTAGGGAAATGTCAATCATTATTTATTCAAGTAAGTTTTCTGCACCATTTCCCTTCTCTTTCTGCAGCCCCTTTGATATGAATATTATTCTGCTTGATATTATCCCATGAGTTGTTTAAGTTATCTTGGCTTTTTTTGTTTGTTTGTTTTGTTTTTTGTTTTTCTCTGTGGTTGGGTGAATTCTACTTTTCTGTCTTTTGAGTTCACTGAGCCTATCTTTTGTTTCATGTATTTTGCTGTTGAAGCCATCTAGAGTATTTTTCAGTTTAATTATTGTATTCTTCAGCTTTTTTACTTCTTTTTGGTACTTTCTTATATTTTCTGTCTGTTAATTGAAATTCTCACTGTATTCATTCTTTTTTCTTCCCCCACTTTGGTTTGGTGAGAATCTACATGGACATGATTTTGAACTCTTTTTCAGGTAAATAAATAATCTCCATTTCATTAAGGATTTTTTTTTCTGAGGTTTTATCTTGTCTGTTTCTTAGCTTAAAACATATTCCTCTTTTTTTGTTGTGTTTTTTGTTTGTTTTTTTTTTTTGTGGTTTTTTTTGTTTGTTTGTTTGCTTTTCTTTTTTCTTTTTTCATTTCCGTTGGCTCTCTGTGTTAGATAAAACAGCCATCTCTCTCCGCTGTGAAGGAGTCACTTCTTGTAAGAGATGAAACTTGCTGTTCAACCCTGCCCTTGCTCTTGGTTGTCTCTCAAATCTTTGTGCTTACCCAAGAAGCTCATTTTGGTTTTAGTGACTCCCATTTGAGGGCCTGCCTATGCATATGAATTCCCAAAGGGAAAGAAATCAGTTAGCCCCTAGATTCAGGCTGATTGGAAGACAGACCCTTAGGCAGCAGCTTTTAAAGTATGCAAGGGACATCCCCTGGGCAGCATCCACAAAAACCAGGACACAATATATGTGTAAAAGCTCCTCCCCTGGAGATATTAGTGCTTTGGAGTGCGGCAGAGGGAAAATGCAAAGATAACTCTTGCCCTCTGAAGTCTCCAGAGTATTACAGTGGGCCCTTACATGTGTGTTTAGTTAAAAGCCTGCCCCTTGGGCTTCAGCTCTGCAGGTAAACCAGTAGGCCTCTTTCACAGAAAGACTGCATGCTTAGTCTGTTGCCCCTTTGTATCCTGGGGGTGCAAGCCAGTTGAGAGTTCTTTCTCCTTTGGTTATAGTCTCATGGGGCATGCAGGAAGAAACCCCACCAGCCACCAGAGCCAGGAAACCTGGAGGTGGTCTCCTGGTCAGCATCTATAAGAATCAGGACAACACAGGAACGTAGAGGCTCCATTCTGGGAGTTACTGGCAAGCTGAATCAAGGTAGAGGCAGAGTGCAGAGATGATGACCATCACCTTCCATCCCTTAGAGAACCTCTGTAGGTCCCTAGATAGATGCCAAACCAGAAGGCTGCCCTTCTGGCTGAAGCTCCAGGACAAGCAAATAGACCTCTTTCACAGAGGCCTGGGGGGTGTATTTCACTCTGCTGTCTGTACAGTGCCCCGGGATGGTAGCCAGCTAAGAACTGTGTTGCCAATTGTTAAAGTCTTAGAGGACCAAAGAATGCAAGTCCCTGCGGCCACTAGAGCCAAGTAATCAAGGGGCATCCCCTGGACAGCAGCCACAAAAACTAGATGCCCAGATTCATGTCAAAGTTCTTCCTCTGGGAGATATTGTTGCTCAGAAGCACAGCAGAGGAAAAGCACAAGGCTAGCCCCTATTCTCTGAGCTCTCTGGAAAGGATTAAAAGGTAAGTGTGATTAGAAGCTTGCTTCTTCTGCTCACTCTACAAAGATCAGCTAATAGGCCTTTTTCACAGAAAGACTGGGCTCCTTGGAATGTTGCCTTTTTCTGTGTCCTCAGAGTGGTAGCCTTTGAAGAACTCTGTCTCCATTTGTTACAGTCCTGTGGGACCCTGGAGCATAAGCCCCACTGGTCACCAGAGTCAGGTGAACTAAACATGTCCCTGGTGGCAGCCACAAATACTGGGACACCAAAGAAGGGTAAAGGCCCCTTTCTAGGAAATACTGGCTAACTAGAGCAAGGTACAGGGAGAGCTCAAAGATAGCAGCCCCAAGCCTTCGTGCCCAGAGAGTACCCTGGCAGACTCCCTAGATGTGCATTGTTAGATGCCTGCCTCTCAGACTGATGCTTGAAGATGAACAAATCAGCCTTTTAAACATAAAATCGGACCCCACTTCAAGCAGCTGCCTCCATGCTAATCCCTGGTGTGAGTGCATCCAAGCACCCAAGGGCCATTTCTCTTTGGTATAACCTTGTGGTTCTTGTGTATGTGAGCCCCTTTGGTTTTCAAAACTAGATGTTTCAGGGGCTTCTCTATCAGGTGTACATCTTAACAGCTGGGGTGACTGATGTGGGGTTCAAGCTTTTCACTTCTCAGGGGGAGGCTCTGGATTTTAAGACCCCTGTGTATTGTACGTCACTGCACCAGGCATCAGATTCATGACAAGATTGTGTCTCAGCTTCTCCTACCTCATCAGTGTAGATTTTTTTTCTCTTTTCCTTAATGTGTAGGAATTACTCAGCTAATTTTTAGCTTCTTTTCCTATTTTTCAGAGGACATTGTTCCCTATGCATTCATATGGTGAGTTCAGAACCTTTCTATGTTGCCATCTTGAACTGCAACCTCCTTTGGTTTTAAGGCTGAGTGATATTCCATTAAATATATATATATATCACATATTATTTATCCATTCATGGATCAACAGGCACTTAGACTGTTTTCACCATTTGCATATTTTAAAGGTTTTATTTATTTATTTATTTGACAGACAGAGATCACAAGTAGGCAGAAAGACAGGCGGGGCGGGGGGGGGGGGAGGGGAAGCAGGCTCCCTGCTGAGCAGAGAGCCCGATGTGGGGCTCGATCCCAGGACCCTGGGATCATGACCTGAGCCGAAGGCAGAGGCTTTAACCCACTGAGCCACCCAGGTGCCCCACCATTTGCATATTTTAAATAATACTGCTATGAACATGGGAGTACAGATATCTGTTCAAGAAAAGGATTTTGTTTCTTTTGGATATGTGCCTGAAAGTGGGATTGCTGGATCATTTGGTAGTTCTCTTGTTAATTTCCTGAGGAACCTCCCCATACTGTTTTCCATGGTGGCTGTATCAGTTCACATTCCCATCAACAGGACATGGGGATCCCGTTTTCTCTACACCTCACCGACACTTACTATTTCTTGTCTTTTTGATAATAGCCATCCTAAGAGGTGTGAGGTAATACCTTGTTATGATTTTGATTGCATTTCCTTGATAATGAATGACATGGAGCACATTTTCATGAACCTATTGACTGACCCATTTGTACGTCTTCTTTGGAGAAATATCTATTTAGATCCCTTGCCCATTTTTTAATTGGCTAGTTGGGTTCTTTTATGATTAAGTCATATGAGTTCCTTCTATATTTTGGATATTAAACTCATTATCAGATATGTGGCTTGCATATATTTTCTCCCATTTATTGGGTTCTCTTTTCATTTTGTTGACAGTTTCCTAAGCTGTACAAAAAACTTTTTAACTTGATGTTGCCTTGTTTATTTTTGCATTTGTTGCCTTTGATTTTGGTATAAATTTTTTTTTTTTCAAAAAAAAAATTACCATCACCAGTAACAAGGATTTTACCTCCTATCTTCTAGGAGTTTTATAATTTTAAGTCTTACACCAAAAAAATTCTATTTTTGAGCTTTGGGAATACTTTCAGTTTGGATTCTATGTCCTTTTGACATACCACCTACTCTTGCTTTCTGAGCACTTCCTTAAATTCTGGTAATACAAGATGGTACAGATTCATCTTGTACTTTCCCTTTCCCAGCCCTGAATCAGTTATTTATCTAAGAAGTCCTGGTTCTCATTATTGTGTTGTATAAAAAAACAAGCTTCTTGAAGATAAGAATTTTGTTATTTTTACCACATTTCAATATCTATAAGCATCTCTGGCACCAATGCTAGTAAGCATTGGATTAGATCATGTAGAATGAATATGACTGAATGCATATTAGAACTTTATGAAAGGTGTCAGTAGCCTGTAGACCTACTCTATCATTTCTTAGTTAATAATCTGTAAGAAAAGGAAATGATGAGCCTAGGCTCTGGTTGCAGGCTGCCTGCCTAACTTCTTTGTGCTTATTCCATCTGTAAACTGGAGATAAAAACCTGTCCCTGGTGGCACTGAGCTCATTAAATGGGCCAATCCTTGTATGGTACTTGTAATAGCATCTGGCACATAGTAACTGTTCACGTAATATTAGATACTATTATTCTTATTGTGTTGTACTAAAATATGATCTTCATGTTGATTTGATTCTTCCATCTATTTCCTCTGATAGCACTTACTGATTTACACTGATTTTCCATTTTAATCTGTTCATCACAACCAGATTAGCCTTCATCTCCCCTTATACCCTAGTCTGAAAAATGTAAGTGACCACATCCTCCTTTTCTGTGTTCACACTCAACTAAGTTGGGGAGAAAGAGTCAGATAATGAATAAGAACAAAAGTTTTATTGTTGCTAATGCTGGCTTTTATTATTTGGTGCACATCTGAGCCCCAAATGGTCTTTGGGGTCCTTTCCCTATGGCTAGACCTGAGATCTACCTGAGGATGGTTGGCTCCACAGAATGTCAAGGTAGATGATGCTACCTTACTCTCACTTGACATTAGGATACCCAAAAGATAGGCCACTGTATACATAGCTAAGTTTAATACATTAACTCAGTGCAAGAGAGAATTACAGACCAAGGACTGTCAGACTCAGAAGGACTATCCTTCCTCTATGGGGAAAAACACATGAAAAAAAAAAAAAAAGTAAAGACATCACTTTATTCTCAATACTTCAGAGAGAGTTTACGTTCCCACTCCATGGACTTGTACTAATGACAGGAGAGGAAGAAAGCCATCTTTCACAGCCCCCACCATCTTCCCGTAAAGTCTGAATCACAGAAAATACAAACCTACCTTCCTACCAGTTAAGAGGATTATGTCACATGTAAAGAACTTAAGCAGCTGAAAAAGGCCTCTCTGATTCACCCGAACCAGGAAAAAAAATGCAGGAATTTGATTTTTCTCTTTTAAATTCTAACTGCATCCTCACGCCCAAAACAAATATTATGCATGGAAGTCAGTTGCTTAGTTAGCACAAGAGCAGTTTTGTTTCCGTGACATAAATTCAAGTTAGGATAGGTCAGGCGACTTAGGTAAAAACCACAGGCTTCCCTCTTGGTGTTGATCACCTGATCTGAAAAGTGCCTTTTCCAGGCTTTTATGAATGGACTGACTGGCAGTCCTGAACCCATTGGCATGGATGTGGCCAACGACTTAAACTCAACAACTGGGCTTGCAAATAGGTCGTATCTTACTTGTCAACGCTGATGGATGGTGAGTGGGTGTGTGGAGTCTGATGCTGAGCTTTTTCAGGCCACTTCACGCTTAGGAGGGAATGAAAGATGGCTATGATGTCTACTGTGAGTTGGGCAAAACAGAGCAGTGGTAAGGGCTTGGTTTTTTAAGTCATAAACACATTTAAGTCAGTGTCACATGTCAGCTTTCCTGCTAATTTCTCCACTTACAGAAATTGCAAAATGCTCAAATATTTGTTGCCTATTTAGATGGACTCATCTTTGGGAAGATGAGCTATAAGACAGGATTTATGGCAAGGGTCAAAAACTCACAGGCAGATAACGTTACCAGACCAGAAATAGAATACAATTGGGTAATAGTGACCAGAAAACACTCAGAAACTAGCCCCAAAGTGAAAGAAAAAGAATGTTAACAGAACCTTTGAACTTCCTTATATGTTCATCCCCAGCCCTATTTCTCACATTCTTTCCCTCCAGAGGAAACCATATATTTCTTTTTCCGGTTTGTCCTTTTCGTATGGATTGGTTTGCCATATTGCCAGAACAAAATACTGTTGTTTTTGGCTGTTTGGGGACTTAATAAAAACGAAATCATACTGCACTCATTCTTCAGTGACTTGCTTTCCTTGTTGAACACTGTGTCCCTGAGAATTCCACTTGACATGGTTCATTCACTGTCATTTCATTTACAGGTTTCCAGTTCTTGTAGAACAATTAAGTTTTCTATTATTGATGGACATGTGGGTTTTTTCCATTACAGACAATGCTACTACTATAAACACACTTTTATGTGACTCTAAGTGCACAGTTGCAAGATTTTCTCTAGAGTGTGTTCCAGAAGCAGGGATTTCTAGATGCTGGGAATGTGCCTGTTCAATTTTGCTACTTAGTACCCTAGTGTTTCCTCAGGTGAGTGTGTTGTTTCCAGCCCTCCCGGGTCATTTGAACTCCCCCTGTTCTGCGTCTTCAACAACACTTGGTTTTGTCGGCTTTCTGACTTATGCCAAATGAGCGAGTATGAAGTAGTATCTCTTTGAAATTTTAATTTGCATTTTTCTGACAACAGATGAGCACCCTTAATATTTTTATGGGCATTCATATTTCCTTTTCCCGTGAAATGACTGTTGGTGTCTTCTGTAGATTTTTCTTCTATTGCATGTTTTATCTAAATTTCTGTTAGGTTGTTTTAAGGACATTTGAGTTCTTAAAACCATCTGGAATTGATATTTATGTATAGTGTTGAGATAGGGACCTGACTTCATGTTCTATACTAAAAAAAAGCTATCCCAGCACCAATTGTTTTGGATAGTACATCTTTTCTTCACTCATTTACAGCACCAACTGTATTCCTATATGTGGGGTTTGCTTACATGTGGGTATTTTACTTCTAGATTCACTGTTCTCATATGGTAGCTTATTTATGTATCCTTATGACATATAACATTATCTTGATGATTATAGCTTCATAATAAGTACTGATATTTGGCAGAGGAATGTCCCCATCTGGTTCTTCTTTTAAGCTGTTGTTATGACTCTGTTCTATTTTATATAAATTTTAGAATCACATTGTGAAATCGTTCCCCCTACCACCACACACATACAAAAAAACTTGTTGGAGCTGAACTGAAATTGTATTGAATCTAAAGATCTATTTGAGGAGAATTAGTGTCTGCATAATAAGCCTTCCCATTACTTTAGCATTTTCAGTAGAGGTTTATAAAGAGGTTTTAAAATAGAGTATTCTTAAGGGACTTATGTTTCTTTTTCATTTCTTACAGCTATTATTTCCTTCCTTCTTTATTTAAATGAACAGCATCTCCAGCACTTTTTTAAACAGTAGCGATGATAGAAAACATCAATGTCTTGTTTTTCATCTTAAACACGACTAAGATTTTCCCATTACATATGATCTTACACTTTTTGTTACTTTGCTATTTTCAAGTTGAACATATTTTTGTGCTGATCCAGAGACAGATCAATCATTTGCTTGATCAATCAGTGATCAATAGATAGATATTGACAATCGGTAGGTAGATTTTGATCAATACATATACTCACTATTTAAAATTTATCAGATTTTTGTTTGTTGTTAATCTCGTCACTGTCCCCTTGAATCAACCTTCAGAAGTCAGACTATCCCTGTATTTCAGAACAAAGATCTATTTGACTATACTTGAAATGTAGTTTTTACTATATTACACAATATATAGTGTATATACTATATACTACATACAGTATACTATATACTATATATATACTATGCTATATATACTATATACAGTATATTATATACTATATATACTATATGGTATATACATGCTATATGCATGCTATATGCTACATGCATGCTATATGCTATAGCATGTATATATACTATATGGTATATACATGCTATATGCATGCTATATGCTACATGCTATATGTATATACCATATAGTATATATTACAAATATATCATATATATACTTGCAATACATTTTTTCATTCAACCCTATTGTGTTTAGTATTCTCACATAAATATTCTTAAGAGAAATAGACTAATAAATTCCTTGTTTTATCTATTTCATATTTTGGAAACAGGATATATTTGACTTATAAAATAAGTTGGATTTTTTTTTCCTTTTCTCCTCCTGGAAAAATCAAGTAGGGTAAGAATTGTCTGTTCTTTTGAAGGTTGAGAACTCACCTGTAAAATCATTTGGACCCAGGCCATATTATGGAAGTGGGTATGTCTTTAATGACCACTACAATTTCTGTTCTACCTTCCTTTCTTAAAAATCTTATGCCAAAATATATTTTGCCCTTCTTTCAGTTTTACAGACACAGAGTTGTTTCCCCTTTCTCATTCTATATTTTGTGCTTTTTAAGAACTCTTTTCTCCTTTGTGTACATGATCAGTCTTGTACTTTTCAAAGTACTAGCTTTCACTTTTGTTAATCTTCTCTATTTTTCCTCTGTTCTATAGTTGTCTATTCTTATCTTTAGCAATATCCTTAATTCTTTATTCTTATCCATTTGCTCTATTTCTTTCTCAGCTTCATTTTTAAAGCGTTATTGTAGTATAATTGATATAGAATAAACTGCACATGCCTAAAGCATACATTTTGATAGGACTTGACATATGTGTACAACCACAAGATGACTGCTTCAGCAAAAACATTGGACTCGTCCAGCACGTCTGTAACTAACCCCTCTCCCACTTATCCCAGCTCCTTGTTTTATAGGTAACCACTGATCTGCTTTCTGTCCTTGTGACTCTGTTCACATTTGCTATCATGTATCTAAATTGAATAACAATGTATGTATTTTTTGTTTTGCCTAGTTTTTCTCAGTATAATTATTTTAAGGATCGTCTGTGTTGTTATATCAATATTGATGTTGTTCTATATTTTGTTCCTTTTTATTGATGGGTAGTATTCCATTACATAGATATACCAACTACTTACCCATTGACCTATTCATGGACATTTCAGTTGTTTCTGGGTTTCTACTACCACAAATAAGACTGCTATGATGTTTCATGCATAATTTTTTGTATTGGCATATGCTCTTTTCTCTTGGGTTAAATATCTAGGAGTGAAATGACTGGATTCTTTAGTACGTGTATGATTAATTTTTCAGGAACTTCCAAAATGGTTTTTTTTTTCTAAGTGATTGTGTCGTCTTAGATACCTACAAGTATTACATGAGTGTTTCAGTTCTCTTACACTCTTGTAAACACTTGATAGGATCAGTCTTTCTAATTTTAGTCATTCTAATAGATGTGTACTGATATCACATTATGGGAATATATAAAATCTTAATTTGCATTTCCCTAATAGCTAATAATGTTGAGTCTGCCTCCATGTGCTTATTGCCTATTTCTGTGTCTTTTTGATGACATGTCTAAATGTTTTGTTCATTCTAGTGGGGTTGCAAGTTTTGAGAGTTCTTTATGTATTTGGACACAAGGTGGTGATTGTTGTTTTTTATCGGATGTGTGATTTGCAAATCTGATTTGCAAATCAGATTTGCAAATATTTTCTCCCAGCTTGTGGCTTAACTTTTTGTTATCTTAGCAGTATCTTCCAAAGAGCAAAAGCTTTTTTAATTGTTATGAAATCCAATCTATCAGGCATCTTTATGATCATTTTTTCATGCAGTATCTAAAAAATCATTGTCTAAGCCGGTATCACAAAGATTCTTCCCTGGGGCTCCTGGGTGGCTCAGTCATTAAGTGTCTGCCTTTGGCTCATGTCATGATCCCAGGGTCCTGGGATCAAGCCCCACATTGGGATCCCTGCTCCGTGGGAAGCCTGCTTCTCCCCCTCCCCCTGCTGCTCCCCTGCTTGTGTTCCCGCTTTCGCTGTGTCTCTCTCTGTCAAATAAATAAATAACCTTTCAAAAAAACAAACAAAGATTCTTTCCTATGTTTTCTTCTAGAAGTTTTATAGTTTAGGGTTTACATTTAGGTTTGTAGTCCATTTTGAAATAATTTTTCTTCTAGAAGTTTTATAGTTTAGGGTTTACATTTAGGTTTGTAGTCCATTTTGAAATAATTTTCATAGAAAGTCTGAGGTATAGATAGAAAAATATTACCATATTGATACCTGACTCTTCCAGCATAATTTATTGACAGACTATCTTTTCTCCATGGAATTGCCTTTGCCTATTTGTCAAAAAACCAGTTGTTTATTCTTTTTATAGATCTACTTCCCTATATTTAAGCCAATGCCACACTTCCCTATATTTAAGCCAATACCACACTGTCTGAATAACTGTAACTTTATAATAAATCTTGAAAATACAAGTATTGCACCTCCTTTTTCAAAGTTGTTTTGGCTATTTTTGGTCCTATACATTTTTGGAGTCATTTTAGAAAGAGCTCGGCAGTTTCTGTAACACATCCACAGGAATTTTGAATGTATAGGTTGCATTGAATGCATAAGTTGAATTTGAGAGAATTTACATTTTAACAATATTGAGACTTCCAACTAACAGACATTTGTTTAGGTTGTCTTCAGTTTCTCCTCGCAGTGTTTTATAGTTTTCAGTGTAAAGGGATTTCAAATATTTTGTCAGATTTATCCCTAGGTATATCATATTTTTAATGCTATTGGCAATGGCACTGCATTTTCATTTCAATTTCACATTTTTCATTGTTAATATACATAAAGAAAATGGGTTTTTGTACATTAATCTTCTATCTTGCAACCTTCCTAAATTATTTATTAATTCTAGTTTCTTTTTGCAGATTCCATCACTCTTCCACATAAAATTTTTACTTCTTCCCTTCTAGTTTGAATGTCTTATTGCACTGGACAGAACCTCTAGTCCAGTGTTGAATAGGAGTAGTGAGAACAGACATGCTCTGATCTTATGGGGAAAAATTCTTTCTTTTTTAGATATCATTTTTAGATATCACTTTAGATATTTAGATATTTTTAGATATCTTTTTTTAGATATCATTTTAAGAATGATATTGGCTCTAGGTCTTTTATAGATGCTCTTTAGCTGGTTAAGGATGTACCATCCTATGCCTAGTTTGCTCAGAGTTTTTATTGAAAATAAATATTGGGCGGCACCTGGGTGGCTCAGTGGGTTAAAGCCTCTGCCTTCGGCTCAGGTCATGATCCCAGGATCCTGGGATCGAGCCCTGCATTGAGCTCTCCACTCAGTGGGAAGCCTGCTTCCTCCTCTCTATCTCTGCCTGCCTTTCCCCCAACTTGAGATCTCTGTAGCCAAATAAATAAATAAAATCTTTTTTAAAAAAAGAAAGAAAGAACATAAATACTGGATCTTTGTGAAAGGCTTTTTCTGTGTCTCTTGAAATGACCCTAAGAGTTTTTAGAGTATTAATATGGTGAATTAAAATGAGTTGTCATTTTTAGGTATTAAGATGTACATAACAAAAATGTATCATTTTAACCATTTTTAAACATACAATTCAGTGGCTTCACAATATTGTAAACTCTTCCCAAAATCCATGTCCAGAATCCATTATCCCAAATAGAAGCTATACCCATTAAAAAATCACCAGTCCCCTCAGCCCCTAGTAACTTCTCTTCTAATTTCTGTCTCTTTGAACTTGCCTACTTTAGATATTCATATAAATAGATTCATATATAGTACTTGTCCTTTTTTTTTTATTATGTTCAGTTAGCCACTGTCTGGTACATCATTAGTTTTTGATGTAGTGTTGAATGATCATTAGTTGCATATAACACCCAGTGCTCATCACAACCCATGCCCTCCTCAATACCCATCACCTGGCTACCCCATCTCCCCAACCCCCTCCCCTCTGAAATCCTCAGTTTTTTTCTTGGAGTCCATGGTCTCTCACAGTACCTCTCCCTCTCTGAAGGGGGGAGAAATACTTGTGCTTCTGTGTCTGGTTTATTTCACCTAGCATAGTGTTTTCAAGGTTTATTCATGTTATAGCATGTGTCAGAATTTCTACCTTTTTGAATGTTAAACCAACCTTACATTACTGGGCTACATCCCACTTTACCTTGATGTATTATCTTTGTATATATCCCTGAGTTCAGTATGCTCAAGTTTTATTTAGAATTTTTGCATCTTTGTTCATGAGGAAGTTTGATCTAGTTTCTTTCTTGTAATGACTTTGTCAGGTTCTGGTATCAGGGTAAAGCTGGTTTTATAGAGTGAGTTGTGCAATATTCCCTCTACTTCACTTCTCTGAAAGAGTTGTGAAGAATTACTATTACTGCTGTCTGTGTTTGAGAGAATTCACCATTGTAACCATTTAGTCTTGGAGTTCTTTTTCGGAAAGTTGTTAACCACAAGTTTAATTTCTTTAATAGATACGTGGATATTCAAATTACCTATTTCTTCTTCAGTGGTTTGTATCTCTCCAGGAATTTGTCTATTTCATCTAAGATTCTTAACTTGTTGGCATATAGTTGTTCGTTGTATTTCCTTGTTATCCTTGTGGTATCTGAAGATCTGTAGTGATGTCACCTTCTCAATCCTCACACTGGTCATTTGTGTCTTCACTGTTTCACATTAAGTCTGGATAGAAATTTACCAGTTTCTTTCCTCTTTCAGAGAATCAGCTTTGTGTTTCATTGATTTTTCTATTCTTGGTTTCATTGTTACCCACTCTAATCTGCATATTTTCTTCTGCTTATTTGGATTACATTTTCTCTTCTTTATCTAGTTTTTCAAGGTGGAAACTAACATCATTGATTCGACACTTCTTTTCCAGAATACATATTTACTGTTTTAACAGTATCCCACAAATTTTGATATATTTTGTTATCATTTTCACTCATATGAAATACTTTCTGGTTTCTCTTTAAATTTCTTCTCTAGCCCATAGATGATGATTACTTTTCAAATACATGGATATTTTTCTGAAATTTTTCTCTTATGTATTTCTATTTAAATTATATTGGTCAAAGAATATACTTTGTATGACTTGAATCCTTAAAATAAATGAGACTTTTTTGTGATCCAAAATAAGGTCATTTGGGGTAAAAGTCTGTGCACACTTGAAAAGTATGTATGTATTCTCATTTTGGGTTGAGTGTTCCAAAAATAATACTTACATCAAAGTAGTCAATTGTGGTGCAAAAATCTTCTATATTCTTATCTTCTTTTTATTCAAGTGTGGTTGACATACAATATATTTAGTTTCAGATGTACAACATATTCATTCAACATTTATATACATTATTAAAGAATTACCATCATAAATCTAGCTCCTTTTTATTATTATACAACGTTGTTATATTATTAACTGTGTTCCCTATGCTGTACACTGCATCCTTGTGTCTTTTTTATTTTTTAAATGGAGATTTGTACTTTTTAATCCCCTTCCCATATTTGAACCATCCTCCCAATACCCACCCTTTGGCAACCACCAAATTGCTCTATCTTTAAGGCTGTTTTTGTTTTGTTTTGTTTGTTCATTTGTTTTGTTTTTTAGATTCCCCATATAAAAGTGAAATCATATGGTATTTGCCTTTTTTGGATGACTTATTTTGCTTAGCTAACATTCTCTAGGTCCATCAGTGTTGTCCCAAATGGCAAGATTTCATTCTTTTTTTATGGCTGAGAAATATTCCATTTAAATATGTAAATGTAAACATAGAACATATAAACATCCAAGATATGTATATATAACCTACAGATGTAAACATACACACACACAAACACATACACTCACACCATATCTGCTGTATTCATTTACCCAATGATGGTTGGGTTCTTCCATATCTGGTCTATTGTAAATAGTAATACAATAAACTGGGGTGCCTATATCTATTCAAATTCGTGTTTTCATTTTCTTTGAATAAGTGCCAAGTAACAGAATTGCTGGATCAAGTAGTTCTTTTTTATTATTTAAATTCAAGGGGCACCTGGGTGGCTCAGTGGGTTAAAGCCTCTGCCTTCAGCTCAGGTCATGATCCCAGGGTCCTGGGATCGAGCCCCGCATCCTGCTCTCTGCTCAGCAGGGAGCCTGCCTCCCCCCTTTCTCTGCCTGCCTCTCTGCCTGCTTGTGATCTCTGTCTGTCAAATAAATAAACAAAATCTTTAAATTCAATTAAAGTAGTTCTAAAATGTTTTTATGATTTTATTCATTTATTTGAGAGAGAGAGAATAAGTGGTAGGGAGGGACAGAGGGTGAGAGAGAGAGAGAGAGAAACAGACTCCCCACTGAGCAGGGAACTGATGTGGAACTTGACCCCAGGACCCGGAGATCATGACCCAAGCTGACAGTAGACACTTAACCAACGGACCCAAATAGGCACCTCTAGAATAGTTCTATTTTTAATTATTTGAAGAACTTCCATACTGTTTTCCACAGTGGCTGCACCCATTTATGTTCCCTCTAACAGTTTTCAAGGCTTCCCTTTTCTCCACATCCCTTACAAACACTTGTTATTCTTGTCTTTCTGGTAAGTAGTCTTTCTGACAGGTGTGAGGGTGATACATCATTATGGTTTTGATTTGCCTGTCCCTGATGGTTAGTGAGGTTGAACATCTTATTGACCCCTGTGTGTCTTCTTTGGAGAAGTGTCTATTCAGGTGCTCTGCCCATTTTTTAATTGGATCATTTTTTTCTTTTTGATAGTGAGTTGTGTGAGTTCCTTATATATTTTGGGTATTAATCCCTTGAAAATTTTATCTTCCATTTAGTAGGTTACTTTCTCATTTTGTTAATGGTTTCCTGCACTTTTAGTTGAAAAGCTTTTAGTTTGAAAAGCTTTCAGTTTGATGCAGGTCCCAATTATTTATTTTTGCCTTTGTTGCTATTGCCTGAGGACACAGATCCAAAATAACATCGCTGAGACCAATGTCCAAAACCTTACTGCCTTTGTTTTCCTCTGGTAGTTTTATAGTTTATGGTATTACTTTCTTAATTTTTCTTTCTGATAGTTCGTTATGAGCATATAGAAGTGCCACACATTAATGTCAACTTTGTACCCTGTAACTTTACTGAATTCATGTATTCTAATGGTCTTTTGGTAGAGTCTTGAGGGTTTTTTATTTATAGAATCATGTCTTCTGTGGATAGTGGTAGTTTTACTTGTTTCCAATCTGGATGCCTTCTTTTCTTTTTCTTGTCTGATTGTGGTTGTTCAGGCTTCTAAACATTGTGCTGAATAAAAGTGGTGAGAGTGACATCCCTGTCTTGCTCCTGATCTTAGAGGAGAGGTTTTAGGTTTTCACTGTCAAATAAGATGTTTGGTTGTGGGTTTGTCATATATAGCCCTTATTATATTGAGATATATTCCTGGCTTTATTGAGAGAGTTTTTAAAATCATAAATAGATGTTAAATTTTATCAAAAATTTTTTTGCATCTATAGAGATGATCATATGATTTTTATCCTCTGTTTAGGTGGCATGTCACATTGATCAGTTTAAGGCTATTGAACCATAATTGCATCCTTGAAATAAATCCCACTTGATCATGGTGCATGACCTTTTAACTGAATTGTTGAATTCAATGTGCCAGTGTTTTCTGGAGGATTTTTGTATCAATGTTCATCAAGCATATTGGCCTGTAATTTTCTTTTTTTCTTTTTTTTTTTTTTCTTTTTTTCTTTTTTAGAATGTCTTTATCTGGTTTTGGTATGAGGATAAGGTTGGCTTTACAGAATGAGTCTGGAAACGCATTTTATTCAATTTTTTGAGGAATATAAGTATTGAATCTTCTTTAAAATGTTGGTAGAATTTACTTTTGAAACTGCCTGGTCCAGAGTTCTGTTTGTTGGGAGGTTTTTGATTATTGATTCAAGTTCATTAGAAGTAATGGGTCTGCTCAGATTTTTTATTTCCTCCTGATTCAATCTTAGAAGATTGTAGGTATCTATAGTTGTATGAGTTTCTTCTAGGTGTTTTAATTTGTTGGAAAGTAATTGTTTGTAGTAGTTTCTTATCCTTTGTATTCTAGGGTATTACTTGTAACTTTTCTTTTGTTTTTTATTTCACATTTTTGGGTCCTTTCTCTTTCCTTCTTAATGAGTCTAGCTAAACATTTATCAATTTTGTTTATCTTTTCAAAAAACCAGGTTTTAGTTTCAACTGATATTTTCTGTTTTTTCTATTTTCTATTTCCTATTTCTATTTTTATTACTTCCTACCTTCTACTAACTTTGGGCTTTGTTCTTTTTCTAGTTTCTTGAGGTATAACATTAGATTTTTTTTTTAACATTAGATTTTTTATTTGAAATTTTTCTTGTTTCTTGAGGTAGGTCTGTCTTATACAAACTTCCCTCTTGGAAATGCTTTTGCTGCATCCCACAGATTTGGGGATAAATCCCCATATACTTATGTCTAGGTGTTCTTTAATTTTCTTCTTAGATTTCTGTGTTGACAGCATTTATTGTTTACTGTTAGGTTGATTAACCTCCACACTATTTGTGTTTTCCTAGTTTTCTTCTTACAACTGATTTCTAGTTTCATATCATTGTATTTGAAAAAGATGCTTGGTATGACTCCAGTCTTCTTAAATTGATTGAGACTTCTTTTGTGGCTTAACATGTGATCTTTTCTGGAGAATGTTCCATATGCAATCGGAAAGAATGTGTATTCTGCTACTTTGGGATGGAGTATTTGGAATATATCTGTTAAGACTATCTTGTCTAATGTGTCTTTGAAGGTCAATGTTTCCTTATTGACTTCCTGTCTGGATAATCTATCCTTTGATGTAAGTGGAGTGCTAAGTCCCCCATAATTATTCTGTTGCTATCAGTTTCTTTCTTTAGGTGTCTTAATATTTGCTTCATAAAACCTGGTGCTCCTGTGTTGGGTGCAGATATATTTATAAATGCTATATCTTGTTGGATTGGTCCTTTCATCATTTTGTAATGCTTTTCTTGCTGGCTTTTTACGGTCTTTTTTTAAAGTCTATTTTGTCTCATAAAAATATTTCTACCCCATCTTCCTTTTCATTTCCTTTTTTATGGAATATTCTTTTTTTTATCTCTTCACCTTCATTTTGTCTGTACCTTTAGATCTGAAGTGAGTCTCTTGCAGTCAGCATTTAGATGGGTCTTGATTTTTAATCTATTCAGCTACCCTGTGTCTTTTGATTAGAATATTTAGTCCATTTACATGTAAAGTAATCATTGGTAAATGTAAAGTAATCCTTGCCATTTGGTTGCTTGTTTTCTGGTTGTTTATGTGGGATGTTTTGTTTTCTTTTCTTCCTTCTTCTTGTTCTGCTCATTTGTGATATTATACTATCCTTAGTGTTAGGTTTGGATTTCTGTTTATTTTATGTGTTTCTGTCAGAGATGCTTGGTGTATGGTTACCATGAGGTTCATATATAACTTTCTATGTGTATAGCAATCTATTTAAAGTTGGCGGTCATTTAAATTCAAGTGTACTTTTAAAACACTGCATTTTTAATCCTTCCCTCATGTTTTATGATTCTGACATATTCTACATGTTACTCCTTTGCATATTCCTTGACTGATTACTGTAGGTTTAGATGATGTTGCTACTTTTGTCTTTTAACCTAAATACTTGCTATGCAGGTGGTTGATTCACTACTTTCAGTATATTTTCAGTTGTACCAGTGAGGTTCCCCCCCCCCAACCCCATAAATTTCCTATTTGTGATTATGGTCTTTTCTTTTCCATTTAAAGAAGTCCTTTTAATGTTTCTTGTAAAGCCAGTTCAGTGCTGGTGAACTCCTTTTGCTTTTGTTTATTTGGGAAATTTCTCATCTCTTCTTCAATTCTGAGTAATAATCTGGCCAGGTAGAGTATTATTGGTTTTAAGTTTTGTTTTGTTTGTTTTTCCTTTCTTTTTATTTTTTAAATTTTTTTTTATTTCTTTTCAGCGTAACAGTATTCATTGTTTTTGCACCACACCCAGTGCTCCATGCAATACGTGCCCTCCTTAATACCCACCACCTGGTTCCCCCAACCTCCCACCCCCCGCCCCTTCAAAACCCTCAGGTTGTTTTTCAGTGTCCATAGTCTCATTGTTCTCCTCCCCTTCCAATTTCCCTCAACTCCCTTCTCCTCTCCATCTCCCCATGTCCTCCATGTTATTTGTTATGTTCCACAAATAAGTGAAACCATATGATAATTGACTCACTCTGCTTGACTTACTTCACTCAGCATAATCTCTTCCAGTCCCATCCATGTTGCTACAAAAGTTGGGTATTTGTCCTTTCTGATGGAGGCATAATACTCCATAGTGTATATGGACCACATCTTCCTTATCCATTTGTCCATTGAAGGGCATCTTGGTTCTTTCCACAGTTTGGCGACCGTGGCCATTGCTGCTATAAACATTGGGGTACAGATGGCCCTTCTTTTCACTACATCTGTATATTGTGCCACTCCTTTCTGTCCTGTAAAGTTTCTGCTTATATATATCAAGTTCTGCTTGTATATATCAAGTTGTTTTTCTTTTGCCGGTTTTAAGAATTTTACCACTGACACTTTGATTACACTGTGTCTGGGTGTGGGTCTCACTGATTCTATCTAATTTGGGACTCTGTGTGCTTTCTAGACTTGGATGTCTGTCTCCTTTTTCATGCTAGGAAATTTTGAGTCATTATTTCTTCAGATAGTTTGTTTCTCTTTCTGTCTTATCTCCTTCTGTGACTCCTTACTGCAATGTTACTAAGCCTGATGTTGTCCCAGAGGTCCCTTAAACTATCTTCAATTTTTTTTTATTTGTTTTTTCTTCTCACCCCTGATTATGTGGTTTCCAGTATCCTGTCTTTCACATCACTGATCTATTTTTCTGCTGTGATTCCCTATAGTGTATTTTTCATTTCAGTTATTGTATTCTTCATCTCTGATGGGTTGTTTTTGTATTTTCTTTCGGTTGTCACTGTTTTCATCCATTCTTGAGTTTGGTGAGTATCTTTATGACATTTACTTTGAAATCTTCATTGGACAGATTGCTTGTCCCCGTTTTATTTAGTTCTTTTTCTGAGGTTTCTTGTTCTTTTGTATGGAACATACTCCTCTGTCTTCTCATTTTGTCTCTGTGTTAGTTTCTATATAGCACAGACATCAGTTCAGTCTTCTGGTCTTGGAAGAGTGCCTTTATGGGGAAGGTGTCTTGTGTGGCACAGTAGTTCAAACTTCCCAGTCTCCTGCACCAGATGCCCAGAAGTGACCTCTTTGTGGTTTACTTATACCCTCTTGTTATGTCTAGGTTGTGACTGGTATGGACTTACTGGTGTGCAGGTCTCCCCGAGAACAGCTGTCTGCTTGGTCTGGCTGTGACTGCTACAGGGTGCTGGAAAGTGTGGCTAGCTCCCAACCATTTGGCTGAGGGGCTCAGCCATGACTGTTGCAGGCATACAGTGTGTGGGATTTGCCCCTAGCATGACTGGCATTGAGGTTTGGCTGAACCCTTGTAGGCGTTCTAGTGTGCAGGCCTACCTATCTTCCCACCCCCAGGGTGAGGGTGCTTATGGGGTTCCAGTGCCAGCTATGTCCAACATCTGGGAGTGGTAAGGCTGGGAACCTTACTAATTTTCTGTGTACTTGCTCTATCAATTAGTAAGAGTTATTGAAATCTCACACTATAATTTTGGTATTTTCTGTTTCACCTTGTGGCTCTATCTGCTTTTGTTCTAGCTATTTTTATGTTCTCTTATTGGGTGCATAAATACTGAGGATTTTTATGCCCTTTTAATGAGTATATTGTGATTCTTTATTCCTGCTAATATTTTTTTGCTATGAAATCTACTTAATGTAACCTCTCCAGCTTTCTTTTATATATGGCATATCATTCATTTATTTAGCTTCCTTTTAAATATAGTCTATCTTTTCTCACACATTTTAACCTATTTGCTTTTCATACTTAGATTTTGCTTCTTGTGGACAGCATTTGGTTGGCATTGCTTTTGTTTACTAACTTGGCAAACTCCCTTTTAACTGAAGTATTTAGACCATTTACATTTAAGGTCATTGTCAATATGGTTAGATTTAAGTTTGTTATCTTGCTATATGAGTTGTATCTTTGCCATCTATTCTTTGTTTTCCTTCCTTATTTTGGGACTATTTTTTTATGATTCTATTTTATCTCCTTTGTTGGCTTGTTAGGTAAAACTCTCTAATTTTTTTTTTTTTGAGTCATTACTTTGGGATTAATACAAGTGCAACTCAGCAGTCCATTTTAAGTTTGCATTGCACTACTTCATATTGTTATAACTATATAATAGTACACTTCCCATTTCTTGTCTTCCAACTGTTTTATTATTGTTGTAAAACATTTACTTCTATGTATGTTACAAACCTCACAATACATTGTACTGTTTTTGTTTAATTCAGCTCTGTTTTAAAGAAATTTAAATCCAAAAATCTTACATGTTTACTGATTTTTACATTTTTGACACCTTTCATTTCTTTGTGTAGGTCCATGTTACCACTTGTTAATATTTTTCTTTTACTTGAGGGACTTCCTTTACATTTCTTGTAGAACAGGTTCGCTGGTGATTAATTCTTTTAGCTTTTGTCTGTCTGGCAAAGAATTTCTTTCATATTCATTTTTAAAAGACTTTTTTTCTGGATGTAGAATCCTGGGTTGACAGTTCATTTCAATATATTAAAGATGTTACTCCACTGTCTTCTTACTTGTGTTGTTTCCAACAATAAACCAGTAGTCATTCCTTGTCCTTCTACAAAATGTGGGGGTTTGCTCTGGCTGCCCTTAAGAGTTTCTTTGCCACTCTTTAAGCAATTTGATCATAATTTTGCTTGGTTTAGTTTTCTTCATGGTTCCAATAATTGGGGCTCACTGAACTTCTTGGACTGTGGTTTTCTTGTTTTCAGCAAGTTTGGAAAAAAAAATTCAGTCATTTCTTCCAAATTTTATGTCCACTCCCCACTCTGCAGATTCCAATTACATGAATATTGTGTTATTTATGTTGTCCCACAGATCACTGGTATACTTTTTTAATCTAGTCATTCTTTCCTCTTTTAATCTATCCTTCCGTTTCTTCATTCATTCATTTTCTTTCTTTTATTTTTATTTTTTATTCTCTCTTCTATTTTTCATTTCAGATAGTGTTTATTGCTATGACCTCAAGTTTATTAATCTTTTCTTTTACAATGTCTAAACTGCCATTAATCCTCTCAACTGTATTTTTCAGTCAGACATTGTAGTTTTCACTTCTAGAATTTTAATTTGGGTTTTTAGAAATATCTTATATATGTCTCAAGTTTTTCTAAAGATAGGCAAGATAGTTTTAATAACTGTTTTAATATTGTCTGCAAACTCACATTTGTTTGGTAGTTCTGAGACAGTTTGAATTGATTGATTTTGTTGTTTCCTCCTCATATGGGTCCTATATTTCTGCTTTCTTTCATGACTCATAATGTTTTATTGGACACCAGGTGTTGTGAGTTTTACCAACTTGGGTACTGGATTTTTTTTTTAATCCTACCAACATTCTTGAGATTTATTATGGAACTAAGTTAATTTACTCACAAATGGTTGTATCTCTTAGAGTCTGGTTTTTAAGATTTGTTAGAAAGTGCCTGAGTAATATTTACTTGAGGGCTAATTAATCTATACAAATTTGGGGAATTTTTCTGTATGACAAAAGAAATGCATGGTTTTGTTTGGAATATAGTTCTCTTCATAAAAAATAACCTTGAACCTACAAATCAATTCATTTAGATGTCCCATATTTGTGCTTATTTATTTTTCTGATTGACTCAGTGGATTATGAAAAGAGTATGTCACGTTTGTTATCCACAATGTTTTGTCTATTTCTTCCTGTAACTCTAGGTGTTGCCCAGTATGTTTTGGGGCTATATTATTAGGTGCATGTTGTGCCATTATCATTATTTTTCACTCATTTCCTTTTACTTACTTTCTTCCTCCTTTCCTCCCTCCCCCTCTCTCCTTTCTTCCTTTCTTTTCGTTTCCCTTTTCCTTCCTTCCTTTCCTTCTTTCTTTCCTTATCTCTCTCTTTCTATTTCATTTGTCACGTTCTTAGCTTACCTCTTTATCCATTTGATTTTTTTCCCTTTCAAATCCCTTTTTTTTTCTTTCCTTCTATTAAAATGGCTATCTGGTTTTTGGTTTTGGGGGGGGGTCTTTTTTTTTTTTTTTTTTTTGGTTTTTTAACTCACTGTTTTATCTTCAAACTCTGTATCCTTTTGTTTGTACTTCTTGTAGAAAAAAATAACACATTGCTGAAGATTAGCTTGTATTTTTCAGTCCAACATCAGAGTCTCTCTTTTTTGGCCTTTTTAACTTTCTTTTTGCTTTTTAAATTTTTAACATGCTTATATATACAGTAAAATTATTTTGTTAAAATTAACTTGTTTTCATGTTTCTTCTTTCCTACATACTCTGCTCCTCTTTCTAATCCCCACCCCACTAGTTTGAATCTTCTATACACAATTTTCTTTATCTCAATGGTTACCCTTAATTTATTAATAATCATATTTATTATGCTTCTATATGAATTTCTTATACTTAATAAAAGCAATATACTCCATCTGAATAAGATGACTCCTGTAGTTTCCTCTCCCTTTTCTCTTGTTATACTCTCAGATCTCCGTCCATACCTCAGCACTTCCATGTTGGTATCAACTAGAATTTAGTTTAGGATTGTTAATAATGTATACTGGTTTTATCCTTTCACATGCAAAAGTAAGCTTTGTTATGTTATTTACTTACTTTCACTTACCAGAAATAATATTCTTTAGGACATGTTTTCTTTTTTTTTTTTTTAATTTAATTTTTTTTCAGTGTTCCAAAATTCATTATTTATGCACCACACTCAGTGTTCCAGGCAATATGTTTTCTTTTTTGCTGTAGTACTTCCTTTGGGAACATTCTCTAAAAGATCTATGTTGAAAATCTACTTTCAACCTCATATTCAAATGACAGTTATCTGTCTTGAATAGAAATTATATTTCTGAGATGTTTTATTTTTGTCTGTAATTTCATGCACTCCTGCAGGTATCAACTAACTTCTTTAGTAAAGTGGACTCCAGGGAGAAGCTACAGTCCAAGCCTTGGGGGAGGGGAAGTGTGTTTGACTCTAGTATTAGAAACTCTTTTGACCCTACCATTTTTTCCATCCCTCTGCCACCTGAATCTGTCTCTCACAGAATTGTCTTATGCTTCCACTTTGGACACTGATGTTCTCTAAGAGTAGACTCCCTTAGTTTGGATTTTTTTTTAAAGGTTTTATTTATTTATTTGACCGACAGAGATCACAAGTAAGCAGAGAGGCAGGCAGAGAGATGGGGAAGCAGGCTCCCTGCTGAGCAGAGAGCCCGATGTGGGGCTCGATCCCAGGACCCTGAGACCATGACCTGAGCCGAAGGCAGAGGCTTAACCCACTGAGCCACCCAGGCACCCCTAGTTTGGATTTTGTATACTTCAGGATACAGAGGGAAAGAGGAGGAGAAGGGAAGGCTCCAGGGAGCTTATCTCCACCTATACCTGTGTTACCCATTCTGCACACTACCTGGGTTCTGGCACTGTTACCATATTACATTAAACCCTTTGGTTTCTGGCTTCTATCCATTCCTGAAGCCCTCTGGAAAGGAGGTCATGGAAATACTTTTCATGTTTCTCCTATCACTGCAAGTACCAGGACCCTCCCAGGGTCTTCTCATGTCATCTGCCAGCACCCTCATTTTCTCATTTTATCTCTTGGTCATTCTATTTAGATATGGGATCCTTTGCCTCTGGGTTAACACTGGGAAACCTAGCTTCCCATTTGGGCATCTTTTATTTTTATTTGGGGTCTCTGACATCTATCCCACTGTATTGGCACTTCTAGACCCAATCATCATGTTGTAGTTATTGTTGCTCCAAATTTTCCTTTCTTCCCGCTGGTCAAACTCCATTCTTTTGGTTGAAGACACTGATTTTACATCTTCTCTACTCAGAGATTCATACAATAAAACTTCTTGGGGATTTTGAGATGTCATCCACACGGCTTCATTTTCCCTAACAAAGTCAAACCAAGAATCTCCAAGTCCCAGCCCCTGGTGTACAAAACTGCTGACTTTCAGAATGCCAGATGGGACACTGAGGTCTCAAACTGTGGCTTTTATAATTAACCTAATTTTTAATTTTAATTTTAATTTTAATTTTTAATTTAATTTTTAATTTAATTTTTATAAAGTGTGTATTAATAAATAAAGTGTATTAATCTAAACTGGTGTTCACTTTGGAAACTATTACCGAAAGGAATCAATGATTTTTTTCCTGCCCACCCTTTGCCCTCACTTCTTTTCGTTCCAATGCTCACTGCATTGCTTATTTATCAGTGGGGTGCGAGATTTCTCCCTGAACATAGTCACCCCAACAGTAGCTTAGGTCCACTGTAAGGTCAGACTCATTTTCCCTGAGCCAATTCAGCACATGCCTTTCCTGAGGTGAAGCCATCAAAGTCTGTGGGGCTGCCTACGAGGGGACCCACCAAAATCAAATTTCTTCTAGACACAATCCATAGTGCATAAAAATTAATCAAGTCCTACCATGACTTGCTTTATTCATAATACTTAATGGTCATGTAATAGGAGTTTTTATTCAGCAGTTAAAGTTCATAAGTGCAGGTTTTACATGGAGATAGGTATTATGCTGATGGTTTAATTACACACCTTTTTGCACACCAAAGGAAATGGGTTATGCAGATTTTGTAATTAAGGAAGGACTTCGGAGAGAGAACGAAACTGGGGTGAACAGATATTTTTGAAAATGTTTATTTTTAAATTAGTAACTCTTTGAAAGTGTCCAACCCAGGAAATGATACTTGAAGCTAGAAGTTGTTTATGTATAAACAACAAGCTTCATGCTTGCTTGCGGTCTCTCTCTCTCGACACACTCGCGTGTGCGTGCGCACTCACACACACAATTCTCTAGTTCTCATGACAGAAAATAAAATTTTTCTTTTGTGAACTTAATTCAGCACTAAGTAGTTCTTAAATCTCCTTTCCTTCAATGACTTTTCCGCCATCAATTTTAAGTTCATTAGCTAAGTTATCTTATGTTGGTGCAAAAATGATTGAGCTGGATCTTCAAACTCTTGATTTCATTGAGTCCAAATGATGCAATTGCTCCAAATTAGATTCTGTTTTCATGGGACAAGATTTTCTTCCTTCTCTGTGTTACTGAAACCAAAATACCATTATTCTTTCCTTCCCCTAACACACACTCCTGCACATATCCATGTCCAACTGCTTCCCTAACTCCAGACTCCTTCAGTCAGCTGCCTGCTCAGCATCTCAAGTAGATGACTGAGAAGGTTCTAAGTTTAAAAGTTTAGAAAAATCTTCTGATATTACCACAAATCTGTTTCTCTTATAGTCTTCCTAGTTTGGTAAATGACAACTCTATCCTTTCAAATTTATCCCACCAAAAAAACTTGGGTTCTCCACCGACCTTTTTTATTTCTCATGTTGGACACCATATTTAGAAGCAAGTTCCATTTGCTCTATTTTCAAAATATAACAACTTCTCATAATCTCTGCTGTTGCCCCTTAGTCTTAGCCACCAATCTTTTTTTGTAATGGATCCCACTGCTTCTACGTTTGCTTTTATTATAATCCAACGGTCAAAAGAATCCTTTTAAACCCAAGTCATTGAATGCCATGCTTACGCTCATAACCTCCACTGGATTCCATCTCACTGAGAAGAAGAGTGAATGTCTCCATAATGAGGCCATTGTTACATACCATCATCTGCTGCCCATTACCTTTTTATCCGGCTTCTTACCACCCTCTTTCTGACTCTCTCTTTCCAGCCTCTGAGCCCTTGCCCTTTCTGTTCCTTCTAGGGAAAATGCTTTTCTCCCAGGTATCTGCTTGACTTGCTTCCTTCAGATGTTTATTCAAATCTCACCTTACCATTGACACTTTTCCTATCACCATCACCCCATGAGCCCTCTCCCTGGTGCTCCCTATCCCACTGCCCTGCTTTCTTTTTCTGCCAGCCACTTACCTCCATGTAACCTACTATGTATGGTCTGTTTCCCCTTTCTAGAAAGGAAACTCGAGGAGGCAGGGGTGATTTTCTGCTTTGTTTACTACCGAATCCCCAGAGTCTAACAAGATGTCTGACATACAATAGGCACTCAGTAAAACTGCTTGTGAGATAATAGGTATGACTTCAGGGCTGGGAAGTATGTCTTTCACTGCTGTGAGCTCAACACAATTCTTAGCACTCTCTTGGGGGCAGTGGACACTTGTTCTGGCTTTCCCAGCACAGGTGTATTTTTTTGTTTTGGGGGGGTGGGTTTTGAAGATTTTATTTATTTATTTGATAGACAGAGATCACAAGCAGGCAGAGAAGCAGGCAAAGAGAGAGGGAGGAAGCAGGCTCCCTGCTGAGCAGAGAGCCCGATGCGGGGCTCGATCCCAGGACCCCGGGATCATGACCCGAGCCGAAGGCAGAGGCCCAACCCACTGAGCCACCCAGGCACCCCACAGGTATGTTTTTTAGAGGGAATAGTTTTAATCTATTCACTGTGATTCTAGCAAGCCTGTCTCTCACAGGCATGGCCAGGTAGAGGATGTCCTTCCTGCTGCTGGTCATCATGACTGCCTTGGGAGATGGTGGGGTGATCCAAGCTGGGTCAATCAGAGTCCTTCCCTAGACTTCTCTGATGGTGAGAGCAGGGGACATGTATTCTCAGGGTTTACAAATAGAGCGCTGCCTATGGTCCGCTTCTTTACCACTCAGAGGAAAACAGGGACAGCATTCAAAATACTGAGCGGCTGGTATGCCATGGACAGCAATTAGTCAGAACTGGACGCTGAACAGAAAGGGTGCCACTACCATAGAGTTGTGTGTCCGCTGTGTTTCAGCTGCAGAAACCCACCTGTGCATGTAAACCTCGCAGGGACATGCAATGTTCGGTGGGGGGTTGGAGAAAGGGAGAAAATTCTTGATGCATCTCGGTCTTGTTCTCTTCTTTAGCATCTTTCATACTCTTAATTGACATGCTTATTTGAGACTAGGAACACATTTTTGGAAAAATCCCCAGTTTTGGAAAGCTGTGCTCAAGTGTTAGTGACCCCTCTCCCTGTTTAGCTGTGATTCTGCTTGTGAGCCTTGGAGTCAGTCAAGCCTGAAGCCAAATTCCCTTTGATCAAAAAAAATGAGACAAATGATATAAAATTTATTCAAGTCACTTTCCAGTGACCTGAAGAAACTCTCCCTTTTTGGCATCTTGGATTACGTTCGACTTGGTGAGAGTACAAAACACTGATTTGGCCTCCCTTCTAGCCCCAAAGAGATGTCATTTTTCTCTCTAATACTAGTATGTTTTAAAGCCTAATTTTAGGGGTGCCTGGGTGGCTCAGTTGTTAGGCGTCTGCCTTCGGCTCGGGTCATGATCCTGGGATCGAGTCCCCCATCGGGCTCCCTGCTCATTGGGAAGCCTAATTTTCCCTCTCCCACTCTCCCTGCTTGTGTTCCCTTTCTCACTGTGTCTCTCTCTCTGTCAAATAAATAAATAAAATCTTTTTTTTAAAAAAAGTCTTAATTTTATCTGCAGAAGGACAGAAGTAGAATTTAGAATATGGCTTTGACATGTCACGTGACTCTCACGAAGCCCTGATCATGATTCGTGAAGCCCCTGCCTCTGCCTCTGTCTTGAACATCATCTTGCCTGTGGTTTCCCTCATGTTTGGAGCTCTAGCCATACAGATCTTCCTACAGATTCTTGAACTTGGAATGCTCTTTTCTGCCCTGTGGCCTTCACACATGCTGTTCGCTTGGTGAAGTGCCCACGACCCCTTAGTTCATTCATAAGGACTATTTGAGTACAAAAGACCACAAAAGTCTAGGGGTGCACCCTGAGCAGGGAAAGTGACGGGCTGGTGCGGAGTGAAGCATCATTGACAGGTCGGGAGAGGATGGCTTCTCCAAAGGAAGGGGGTTGCTGTACTTAAAGAAAGGAAATGACAGCTGGTGAACTAAGTTCTAAGCAGTCCGCCGAACCGATTCTTACCTTTCAGGTCTTTATTCAGTCTTTCCTCTTTGCAGACATCTTCCTGAAGCTCTCCTCTCAGAAGCACATCTCTCTGTGCATTACACATTCTTGTAACATTTGGAATCTTCTCTTTCTGTTTGAAGTTATCAGAGTAAGTCCTGGCCCCCAGCTGGAGTGTAAAAGACATGAGGACAGACACTGAGTCTGTTTTTCCTTTCAACAGTCTGGCCCATTAAGAATCTGTTCAGTGGCTTACTTGTAATACACTATTTTGCTTTGTCATTAGAACTATCCTGTCATGTGAGAAGGTGCACTAAGGCTCAGAGAAATTTAAGTAACTTGCCCATTGTCATACAGACAGCAAGAAGGCAGGGATCCTGAAATCCCGTCTGTCTGGCTCCCGGTCCAGACCCGCATGTTCCAGTTTCCGACCTCATTCCCCAGCAAGCCCACTGAGGATGGTCCTCTAGGAAATAAGACAGAGCGGGCCTTGTCCTCGTGGAGCTCACAACTACTCTACCATCTTCTCTAGAGACACAGGAAAAGGATTCTAGAGAGGTGATTATCTACGTATTAGAAAGACTTCTAATAAACCTCATGAGAAAGACCTAAGGAAAGTATAGAGCTGCTCACCATTTGGTCTGGTGCAGAGTTAGTCCTCCTTGAGATGAGGCAAGTCAGAAAGCCCCTGTGATGCCTGGTTGATTGAGTCTTTTTCTGCACCCAGGCATGGTTCTCCTGCCACTGTATTTAATACTGGGCACTGCTGGCTATATGGGGCTCACATTTAAATGGCTTTCTACACACTATTTGACAGCTTTGTAATACCCTAAAAACGAACATCAGTGATTGTACCTTGCAGCAAGATGATCACATGAACAGATTTGTTACTTTTATATAAGATCGCTGAGAGGCTCTTTGCAGGTAGGTGGCACGGCCAGCACCCATCCGTGGGCTCTAGGGTAAACCATAGACGTGACCTTGGGTGTACTCCTGAGGAAGTCCCAGGGTCATCCTCTGCAACATGCTATTGACCATTCCTACTTTGTAGGTTTGGTGTGAGGATCATAGAAGTGATACTGGGTTTGGTTGGCCTTGAAATAGAGTAAGAGGCTTGATATTGGCAGGGTGTGGAATGTGAATGACCGTGGGCATTCAGGCTGCCTCCGTCCTCCCCAGCAGGGTGACGTCGTTCCCTTCACTCTGCGCGTGTGAGCATCCATTTGTGGTCCTCATGCTGGGGGATGGGAGGGCAGCAGCAAACCATACAGGGAGTGTTTCTGCCTTTCAAGTTGGAGGGAGGCATGCCATGTGAAAGACACAAATGAATACATGATGTTGGGAGGTGTTAGGCACAATGGGAATACTAACGTGGGTGAGGGGATACGGAATGTGGAGGGTCGAGTGGGCAGTGAGGGTGTTATTTACAATGTATGGTCGGGAAAGTCCTTTCTGCTGTGACCTTTGAAGGGAGGGAGGATGGGAGCCACACGGAGAGCCAGGAAAAGAACATCCACTCCACAGGGAATAGAAACACTGAGCCTGGAGGCAGAGTGGGCTCGGTGCCCAGGAAGCACATGGTGTGGCCAGTGTGGCTGGAAGGGAGCCTGGAGAGAAGCCTGTGTCCTCACCTGAATGAAACTGATTTAGCACCGCCTCCTCGGGACTTACAAGCTGGACTGCGCACAGCGCTCGGATCCCTTAACGATTAGAATAAGGAGTTTGCCATCTGCTTGATACATGGTAACCGCAGAGATGATTTTATTTAGGTTTTTTTTTTTTTTTTCTTTTCCTGTAAATTTCTAGCTAACCCTGCTGGGATGCCCCATGCCTCTGATATTGCAACTTTCTTGCCTCTGCTGAGATCTTTTCCTTGCTTCCTGCTAACTGGCATACTCTTACTCATCCTTTGGGTTCCAGTTAAACTGGGAAGCTTCCCTGATCGTCCCTAGTGCAACTCAGTGATGCTCCTATGTACTCCAGTACTTCCCTTCTCATTAGCACTTATGCATTATGGGGCAGCTTAGCGCTCCAGAACTCTCTTCCCAGTGACCCACTGGGTACGATGAGGCCAAGGCTGTATTTTCCTCAGTTCCAGCGTGTATCGAGTGCTGAGTCTGGGCAGGTCACTTAATGCTTATTTGTGGGTGGGTGGATGGATGGAGGCATGTGTGCCTGCTAGTGAAATTGGTTCCTAACGGGGCATGCTACAAGGCAGAGTTCAATTAGACAATTATTACAATATTGGTGAAATATGGAGTGCCACACGAGCTCTCTCAGGCCGAGACCATAGATTTCATCAAGAAAAGTCCCTACGGGGGAACATGTTATTAAATGTTTAGAATTTTAAAATTAGAAAGAACCTGTTTTGCCATGTGCTTAAATGACCTCCGTTAACAGAAAGAGGAAAGGTAGGACCAAAGAGAGGAAGTGACTTGTCAAGGTCACCCAGGCTGTTAGAGTCAGGGCTGAGAAGGTAATCTGGCATTTGGATTCTCTAGCTTTCAAGAAGCATGCTTGAGCATTGTCTACTTCAAGGGTCCTGGGATCCAAACATTGCGACACTCAGTATTGGATCCTTGGTAGATAAACCCAGTGCTTGGGAGGGACTGCTATGCTGTGTTTCAGGGTTTGGCTGTTTTTAGACTCGATGCATTTCGTGGTCAGGAAACTACCAGTTTGATGTGATAGCTACGAAACCATCCAGCCTAGTTGAATACTTGTGCAAGAGTTTAAATTTCTGGATCAGACCTACAATGCTCCAAAGTACTTGACCGATCCCCCCACCCCGACCCCCGCCATCCATAGAGTCCTAAAGTAGCAAGCTTGATTTGAAAATAAATTATTAGTAAACATTTGAAAGTGAGAAATTATTCCCAGAACGCTTAGCTCATTCCTTGAAATGCACACTCGAGAATTGCTAAGGTGCCGTTCCATGAGAATGCTTGAATCTCTCCCTAAATCATAACATGGGTAAACTTACCGAAATATTTTTACAATTTTATTAGAGGTTTTAATTCACTGCTTTATCTATCTCTGTTAGACTGCAAAATAGCTTTAAATATTCAAGTGGTAATTAATGAATCTTTTATGTTGCAAATCAAACATTTTCATCTGTGCGCTGGTGGAGTAGCAGTGAGGAGGGATTCAGGAATAATTGTTTCTCCCAATTCCACACTGTTGACTAGTTCTTGTACCTTACATTTTAGGAGTGGGTTTGCCTTTTTTTTGCCTAGTGGGGCTCACGCTCAACGTGGACGAGGTCTGCTGTCTTTCTGGAGGTCAGGATTTCTTATGTGTTTCCTGCCAGAGACATTCCCGACTAGATGGAAAGTCTTTGAATGTGGAATTTTTGCTTGAGTGCAAAATAATAAAAAGCATGTGTATGTTAAAGAAAAAAAAAGGATCAGCTTAATGGCAAATGAGCATTGGCTTACATTAATATTCTATTACAGTAAAAACTTCTATTTAATAAATTTTCTCCAGACTTTTTTTTTCCTCCCAGAATCTAACGTATTTTTCTAAGTGGCATGCCAACCTAAAGAAAGTATATATGATACATTTGATTTATGTTAAGTCAATAACGCGCACAAGCCATTTAAAATTATATTTTAAGTGTGGAAATAGCAACCCAAGGAAACACACACAATTCTATATATTCAGAAGGGAGAAGTGTTAGCTTTTCAGGGGCTTGAAATGCCTTGCAAATATTATTCTATTTAAAAGATATTTTAAAAATGTGGTGCTTTCTTTCAGATGGCAATAAAGCAAGTCTGAAATCCTGTCATATAGTGCAGAGCCCCAGATGAAGCTGGTATTAAAGACTTCACATGACAAAACCATTGTCCTTTGCTCTCTCTGCCACTCGTGAAAAATGGCGCCGAGAGCAGCTCTTGAGAACGTTCATGAAAGGGCTGACCAGTTCTTCACTGGAAGCCTCTCTGTGTTCTTCCCTAATTAATACTGGACTCGGTGACATTTATGTATCAGAGCAATAAGCTAAACAGGAAACAATTTATGTCACCTAAAGCTTTTTAACAAATCGATGCAACTATTTGTAATTGCTTGTTTCACAAGATTAAAAGTGCTAAGGCCTGATCTTCGCCCACGGATTTGTGGTCAACCTGACCTGTGCTTCCGTTGTTTTTAAAAAAAAAAAAAAAAAAAAAAGAGGTTGGGGGGAGTTGGTGATCAGCACTGACTTCCATCAAGTAATCCATATTGCTAATATTTCTGGAATTTTAATGTAGTTACAATTTATAGCCGATCAAATGTGGTTACCTAAATTGCTGTTGCTAGTAGACAGTTTAACTGTCTTTATTAATTACAGTATAATTTAATGTTTGAGTACCGGCACTTGTGTTGGTCATTTTTACAGCTAGAGCAGTTATCTGCCTTATGACGAACCATTTTAGCATTTTCAATGGAAATTTGCTAATATGATGAGTGATAAAAATGTCACAAGCTGGTAAATAATGATTATTGCTTTGGCTGAAATTAATTCTTGAAAGGCCGGTTACCTTCAAATTAACATTATAACTTGAAGCTTGTCTTTTTCTCTTCCCTATATTCTTCGTATAAACCAAAAAAAAAAAAATTCATCATTTCAAATATATATGTGGTATTAAGCATTGAATATCATTTTACAATCAGAGTGGAAATAAGACGACATAGGGTTTTGTTTTTTTAAAAAATAAAATCCTGTTTAAAAATAAATAAAAGTAGGTTATATCTAGAGTGATGGCTTTCTAACCCAAATATTGTCCCAGTTAAACCAGTGTTTTTGTATGTAATTTAATTTCCCTCCAGTGTGAAATCTGTCTTAAACCTTTCATCAGTCAGTTCCTTAAATGAAGGTTTGAGACCCAACTTCACTTTATTTTAATAAAGAATACTTTTATTTGACTCAACTACAATGAAGATGAAAGATAAATTGTGATTACTACCCTCTATGTAAATATGTAATACTGAAGAAGACAAAATCTAGTCAGAAAAACTAATTAGACTTTGTTTTGGTGTATTGGGGGGGGAGAGGGGGAGATCATTAATATCATGCAGCTGTTTGTGTTGATGTGAAATCGGCCTGAGTTTAGGTTCCTTCGTTTCAAAGGCCTCCATGTAAGAGAAGAGCATATATTTTGGGCTTGCTGCCTCGTTTACCTGAGCATCCGGCCTTCAATGAATGTGTACAAGAGGATGTTCCTGCTTCAGAAGAATTCCAGAAATACAATAAAAACGGTACTACACACCAACCAGCAACATCTTCCCTAATGCACCGGCATACTTGGTCTGGGTCCTTCAGCTTATTCAAATATGTGTACATATTTAATTTTACCAACTGCATATGCTGTAAGCAGTATTTATGTTTAAGCCTGGCATTTAAAGGAATTTCAATTAACCCTAATATTATATTCTTAGTAGCTAGATGAGAATTAAGGGTTCAAATGTTTTATTAATTATCAGACTAGAGGGCTTCTAGACTGTGGCGTAACTGTTAATGAAAAGAGGGCACTACTTTGCAACTTAATAGCAAAACCTATATTAAAAAAATTTTCTTTCCTAAGATAGGCTTTTCAAAACAATGCTGGGAAAGCACGCTTACGTGCCCCTCACCGGCAGCTGGTGTTTGGCCGAGTGGCAGCAGCTCGGTTCATTTTCAAGTCATCTTTTGGCTTGGATTACACTCTGAATTACAGACGCATCGGTTTTTATGTTACACCGGTTTGGACACTTCCAGTGCTGCTTTCAATATACCAATTTAATTTTTACTGAAAGATGATGCCCAAACTCGTTAATCCTTGGGATATATGCAACATAATAGTATTAAAGACAAATAGCAGGTTTTTTTTTTTTTCCTTTTATCAAGGTAAGCGATGAAACAAATCTGGAAATCAAGATGGTTTTTCTGGAATATTTAGTTCGTGAAGCTTCACTGTTTTCTACACTGGATGCGGTTATCTAGCATACTTTTGATAGAATATTTTTATAAAATCATTTGTTCTAATCTAAGCATTTATCATTATATGCAAAAAGATTTCTTGATGAGAATATTATAGACGGTGCCTGTTTTTGACATTAGCATTTTATTTGGATGACTAATCTTGCAGATGTGAAATTTTAATGAATTATTCATGAAATTGCTTTCCTCTGAAATTTTAGTTTGCTCTTAATGCTAGTTATTAAACATTTTGTTTTTTTTTTTTTCTGTATAAAATTTGATGAAGAGAAATAAGGGTGTGCTTCCTTGGGAGAAAAAGGTAGCCTCTATCTTTTCAGTGTTTTCCAGCTCCCTAAGTGGAGACTTAGCACTTTGAAATCCCGGGGATGAGAGCTTCAGCCCTCTGTGATGATGAAAGCTTTTAGTTAAGATTGATTTTAATTCTGTGTTGGAAGCAGCTGGTATACACGGAAGGCATATGCCTAACATACAAGATCAGCAGGTCAGAAGGGGGAAAGAAACTTAGGCTGTCGCGACTTTTTACTACCAGTGTGAACAACCAGCATGTTTATTGCATTTGAGAATGCCATCATGTCAGTAATGAGTACTGACTACACAACATTTTTTTTTTTTTATTGTCTGTATCCACAGACACGGAATGATGGAATTACAGTTGATGTCAAGGAATGAGTTTCTTTTATGCCTTATCAAAACAAAATGAAACAGAAAAAATTCTCGTTCCTGGCAGCACATATCCACAAAGCACCGTGCGCACAATCCGGACCGGACCCTCTTCCTCGAGGCTTCTGGGTAGCAGAGATCGTGCGAACCAAACTGGGCCCATAAAATGCCTTTAGAATCGTTAAGTCTCATTCTCAGGATAAAAAAGCAAAACTGACATTCAAAAACATCCAAAATATCGAGAGGGGATCCCGTGAACCAACAGGTACCCCCCAAAAATTCAAAATCCTTATGAGCATGTTCTTTGTACCCTTGGAAACAGAGCTCAGCTGGAATGTGGAAAGGAGAGGAAAATTTTTTTTTAACTTTTTTTTTTTTTCATGATAAAATAGCTAGTGATTTACATCCATCAGACTGTGGGTGCAGAATCCCAGGTCTTCGTGACTGGGTCTGACGGAATGCAGGGACGAGTGTCAGAGCTGTCCCAAGGTGGTGAGGCTGGTGGTCACTGGGCACGTACAGTAGCCTTGATGCTTCATCTCGCGGCTGGTTCACTGCGGGCAGCGTCACTCTCTTACAAGGACAGACTCTAGGGACAAGGAGGATGGATTCTCATTCCTGACAGTGCATTTGCCTGATACAAAGGACTCTCTCCCTAATATACGCTTTTCTTGGAAAAAAGAAAAAAAAAAGTAACAAATTGTCTTTACATCTTGGCACCTTGTAAAGTTTTCCTTTTTTTTTTTTTAATACAAAAAGTTCAATAGCTTTGACAACTCCCCATTATTAATCACTACTTCACTGATAAACTTTGAAAGTGTGACCCTGGCATTTCATCATGCAAAATATTTACTGCAGCAGGAGAAAACATTTTTTAAAACAGCATTTTTTTTCTCTTTTCAAATGTATGAACTGGTTTAAGATAGCCAGGAAGGCAGTGGTAGGATAAACACAAGGGATAGGAATGTATCAAAAACAGATTAACACACACGCGCACGTGCGCGCACGCTCACACACATACACACACACACACAAATCTGTACAAAATGCTCTGATCAATGAGAACAGAAAAACAAACAAAACAAAACAAAACCTGTCAACTATGTTACAATTTAAAAGCCAAAGGGGAAAAAAAGGTTAGGGAATTTCTCCCTCCCACATGTCAGGAAATGTCATCCAATATTCTTAAAGCAAGGATAACTAAATAAAATACATGTGCAGCATATTCTGCAATCCCATTACATACAGTAGTTTTTTTCCAAAGCTATTTTTTTTAGTATCATTAATATAAAGCAGTTGCACAAAAAGCAAAGGTGTTTTGACAAAACAGGTGTATGCATTTATTCCTTTTTAGGAACAATATCTAAAAAAAGAACCGCCCTCCGCCCTCCCCCAAAAAAGACAAAGATTCACACAGACACATTGGAATATATGTACAACGTAATAAACCCCATCCTAAAGAAGCGACTGGAACACCCCCCCCCAAGGGATACAGAATCAGAATTGTAAAAATCATAGTGAAGTTTGCTTGCTGTAAAGCCTGAGAATTTTTTTTTTTTCAGTTGGTTCTTCTGCAGGGCTGTGATACCTGCAAAGATATGTAAAATCTAATTTTTCTTTTTTTTTTTTCTTTTTGCTACAGTCTTTAGACTAAGCATGCAAGACATACGACTAAGTGCAACTGAGTGAAATGTATTTTTTTTTTTAAATTTTCATCATTCCCTAAAGGTTTGAACTGAGGTATGCGTACTAACAGTTTCTCATGCTGTTATCTTTACTCATGTCTAGCTACACATGCTGAGAATGAACTAATCTACCAGATTTTTATCCTCTTTTGAATACCAAACTAACCAGCAACCACTCAGTTTAGAAGCACAGGGCCCCCTTCCCATGACCCTGTCTGGCTACTGCCTGCACATCATGAAGCTGCCTGGAAAAGTTTAAAAAAAAAAAAAGAAAAAGAAAAAAAAAAAAGAAATCTCGAGTGACCACAGACTGCCCTTTATACAGAAAGCAGAGTGAAGCTTCAAAAGAAACTGGCAAAGAAGTTTTTGTACCAAGCTTATGAGTGGACGGGAGTGTTGCTTTCTTTCTTTCTTTCTTTTTAAATGAAAAATGCTGACCCAAAGCCTAATTAGAAAAAAAGAAGGAAAAAGGAAAACATTAAAAACAAAACAAAACAAAACAAAAAAACCCGGAAGATCAATGCCCAGACAGAGCAAAAGTGATGAAGTGATCCTAGCATGGTCCTTAAAAAAACAAACAAAAAAATGGTATTCTAGAAATGGTACTATGTGATTGAGTTGCATTGTAGAAGGTTTTCTGTTTTCTTTCCATTGTATCTTGACCGTCTCCCTTACTGGTTACTCCCTAATTTGCAGTGGCATCCGTTCATGTTTCTGAGATGGGACTCCCTTCCTTCCCTCGCTCCTGTAATACTTTCAGCAGCCCCGTAACCTCTCTTTATGAGTTTTGGTCTCTGTTGAGGTACAGAACAAGAAAAAAAAAAAAAAAGTAACAACTTTGGTTCCATTACCTACTTGGTCTTCTATGTTTTTTCTATGATGAAGGAGCAGTTCTCTTTCTCAGGTTAGCAATAGCCTAGAACTCATTAATTGCCTCTAAATTCTTTCGCCTCCTTTGATCAACAATAAGAGGATATTTGGCTTCATCAGATAAAGCATAAAACAGAGAACATAATTTACCTTTGTGTAAGATCTTTGGTAATTTTAGAAAAAAAAAAAAAAGGTACAAAGAATATAAATTAAGCTCCTAAAGGCTCTCAAAGTAAAACAAAACAAAAGCTATGGTCCTAGATAAATAAATGAGTGACAGGAAAGTGGGTGCAGAGTGGAGGCGTTGAGGGGTTCTAAGGACTGAGGTTGTACTGACTGAGGACTGTCATGTTCTACGTGCCATGTATGTTTCTCCAAATGGCCAGGGGCGCCATGCACCCCCGACTCCTCGATGTTGTCTACTGTTAGTTTTGGATACTGGCTCGGTGTGATAATATTGCGTAACAAACTGAACTGCAGTACCGAATTTGCACGTTTGAAATGAACACTTTCGCATTTGCTGAACTCAGTCCTCATTAACTTCCAGAACAAATTCAATCTGAAATCTAATTTGCATTCAAACAGATTAATGCCACCAAGCAGGTCTGGACTGTTGGTTAAATTCAGCGCTGCCACCACTTTCAGTGGAGTTGCCCAGGGAAGCCAGCTTTTTTGGCCGTTTTGCAAACAAAGCAACCCAAGCAGGTTTCAGCCTCAGCGAGCCTGTGGCCCATGGCAACCTGGTCACCCGAGGGAGAGCCTTCTATGGCCACACCGTCTAGTAGGAGATCTGCGGGGTGGGGGTGGGGGGGGCAGGGGAGTGCTGCCTGGGTTTCCTTGAGCTGGGGAAATGCTGTGGCATTTATTAACTGCAATGGTAGCTGCAGGAAGGAAAAAAAAAAAAAAAAAAAAGAACACCAAAAACCAAACCCCAAAAAACCCCGAAACCAAATCCGAAACAACCCCCTTCCCACCTCCAATACTGCTTCGTGGAATGAATCTGCATTGTTCCTAGGGTGTCTCTATTCTTCCTTTTTTTTTTTTTTTTTCTGTCATTCATTCTCTTTCTGGCAGGACTTCACGTCTGTGTGAGAGGACCTTCATGTGTAGAGTGCAGCATTTGGGACCTTTTTTTGAAAAAGACCAAAACGGAATGTTTTCTGACTTTGGAGAAAACGTGGTGATGTCTGAAGGAAACTGGAATGAGTGACAGAAAACTACGAACGAGAAATGACATTCAGCTTTTGTATAATAAAAACACCTATTTAACATTCATCACAAGGTACAGAAAACTTGAAGCCTCCAGGAGGCCGTGGGCCCAAATGGAGGCCTGAGGTCAGAACTTAAAATGGTATAGTAGAAGCAAAAAAAAAAAAAAAAAAAAAAAAAAAAAGCAATACATTAAAAAGTTTGGGATAATTACTTTTTAACCCCCTCCCCCCAATACACACACAAAGGCCTTCCCCATCCCAACTGGAAGCAAAACGAGAACAAAAACGAACCAAAAAAAAAAAAAGAGGAGTAAAGGCAGTGATAATCAACATGCAGTACTGTGCAAATAGGTCGTCCATTGGAATCCTTAAATTCTGGGCAGAGGCTTGGTCTGCAGCTTAGGTGCACATGCTCAGTTGGGTGTCCTCAGTGTCCAACGTTGGCAGGACTGCAGTTCAAAGTCTGCTGCTAAAAGTGAATCAGTTTAGCAAATTTACAACACTGATGTTGACTGTTAAGAGAGGAAAATCCCAAGTACCAAACAAGTCCATCCAATGCACAGAGTACAAATTCCTTTTTTCAACAAAAAGTAGAAAAATCAAAAATACTCCCAAATGGGATTCTTGATGGCACTAAGAGTTAACACGTTTCAGCGTTGTCAAAATGTAGTGAAAATCCTCCAGACTGTACAACAAATGGAGAACAATTTCACTGCTAACTTTTGACGTGTTTTGTTTTTTGTTTTGTTTTGTTTTGTTTTGTTTTGTTTCCCAATCTTCGTTCTTGGGGTTGGCCCCCGACCAGAGACGTTCACTCCATGTCCTCATTTACTGGTTCGTCTTCGTAATCTCTGTCGTGGTCAAAATCTGGACTGTGGTTGGCTGTTGTCACTAAGGACAGAGGCCCTTCAGCTTCCTCTGGATCGAGGGGTTCTTCTTTGACGTGCACGGGATGCCTGGAAGAAACGAAAACAGGTTCACTCGGAAGCCCCTTCCAACCACGGTAAGTTGGGGGCTTTGGGCAACAGAAGCCACACTCAAGGACTGTCCTGTGCCCCAGGACAGGCACTAGCCATGTGTGGCTCCTTAAATGAAAACTAACTAAAACCTCCCTTAATTTAAAATGGGAGTTTCTCCGTTGCACTGGTGCAGCGCAGAGATGACACATTTCCATCATGGCAGAAGGTTCCTTTGGGCAGTGCTGCTCTAGAATGATCTCTGGCCAGAAGCAGCCTCTCTTCCCCGGGGCTATGCTTATACCACCCTGAGCACTCAAGTCACCCTGGGCTCTTGTTAAATAAAGAGCCGCATGGGACCCCGCAGGTCTGGGTGGGGCCCAAGATTCTGCCTCTCTAGCAAGCTCCCAGGCAATGCCGCTGGTCTGAGGAGGACCACACTTTGAGTACCAGATAACAGGCCCCGCAGTGGCATCCTGCGGAGAGGAATACGAGTCTTCAAATCATTACTCGAAATAAGAATCTGTAACACAATGGTGGTTTGTGGGGACCACTGAGCGCGGGAGGCTGGGCTAATCATGGCTTGCTGTGTGTTCTGCTTTGCTAGTTAACATGCAGAACCTGTGAAAGAACTCTCTAGAGACCGACCCCAAGCGAGGTTCTATCATTAATCAACTTCAAGCAAACACAGCAAAGAGACACCATGATACATGCTTGAAACTCCAAATTAATGCATATTTTTACAAACTGTCAATAAGGCAAGAAAAGCCCTGCCAGGAAACACAAACGGAGAGGAAAAGGCTCGCCCAACACAACAATATGATAAGAAAGCAGAGCCCCGATCAGAATAATAACGCTGTCAGCTGTAAACAAGGCAAAACAAGAGGGCTGGCTGGTAGCGGCCACCAGGACGCCGCAGCCTGTGACGGGATCTGCCAACTTTCTCATTATGGCCCAGCGCAGGGTTCACCCGAAGGGGACTGCGGGGGATCCCGCGAAACCACTCCGATAACAATTGGGAAATGTTGTTCGTAAATCATATTTACAACCGATTCTTTGCAAATACAAATTACTTTCCGTGGCAAGCCTTTTGATATGGAAAAGAACCATTCAAGTTAAAATGGTCCCATCGCTGGGACCGGCTGCAGAAGGGAGGATTTTTTAATTGACATTATCAAGTATTAGTAATAAGAGGTGGTACTGGGATGGCTGATTTCCTAAATAATTGATGTATGCAAACCCCAAAGGCCACTTGAACCATTTAAAAACAAACAGGAGTGCTCTGGACTGCCCTTGACGATGTGAACCTTCAGAAAACCAACTGACTCTAAAATTAGCGCAGCATACAGAGTGTCTAGGGGTAGATGTCAGGATAAATAGCTTTTCAAAAATGGTGCCCATCTTCCTAAAAACTAGTTGCAAAACGAAATGTCTCAAAGTTGTAGTCCAGTGCATTTTTCTGGCTGTGCTCCCTCCTTTGTCAGTTTTTTCATGGTCCTACTTCTCTGTGTTTCTGCAGGGACCAGACCCAGGACTGGCTGCGCACTTTGCAGGGCCCCAGTGAAATGTGAAGATGCGGTTCAACACTTGGTCGGGATTTTAATATGGAAATGGCAGAGCATGCAAACTTCTCACACCATGCCTCCGGAGCCAGCCCTGGTAGGATCCCTATATTTTGGGGGGAAGAATTAAGTGTACTAATGACTACACCTTAAAAAAAAAATCACCCATAAACCTAAATTAAGGTAGGTTTTTGGTGTTTGCCTATCCTCTCCTGGGTGGCATCATATTTTTAAATATCGTGTATCTAACAAATCTGATTATTTTGTCAGCTTTTGCAGCTGTAATTTTTATAGGTATACAAGATGCCTTCTGTGGCTGCATCAGTCCCTTAATGCTGGGCATTTTGTGATTGTCTCTTCCCCCCCTTCTCTGGCTCTTTGAATAATACAGCGACCACTTTTATCCACTAATCTTCCTATTTCTGTTGATTTACCTCCTCAGGATAAATTTCTAAGAATGAAATTCTGGGAGCAAAGGCTAAAAACATCTTTATGGCTCTTAAGATTTATTATAGTATTAATTTCCAAAGGGGTAATATCAATTTAGACTCAACTTCCCCAGCCCCAAGCGTTATTTTTTTAAAAATACTTTGTTGCTTAGCAGGTCTAAGGTAAGCTCCGGTTACCTTAAATTGTTCTTCCTGGGTTACTGACAGCGGTGAACACTTCCTTCTGTTTGAGTTTCATATTTTCACTATTGAGCAGCGCTCCCTCCTAAATGACCCCCCACCCTTCTCTGCTGATCACATCTGGCTAGGAATGTACCTATGTGTTACTTAGCCCTGTACTGAAGTTCAAATGTGGTTTCCCTGATCAACATTTTCCTACTTTCACTTCTTTAAACAATCAGAATTACTAATCTTTTCAGGTTTATAAACCTGCATTTGATGACCTAGGATGATGTAAGGCTATCATGGGCGGTAGCAGGGTGGGACGATGGAAAAGCAATGGAACATTCTTAATGAAGTTCTTGCTTTATAATTTTTCCACTCTGACCAGGCAGTGCTTTGGGAGGCGCAAACAAAAACAAACCAGATACGAAGCTCACCATAGAGAAGATTTTGTTTTCCCTGTGAAGTTGCAGCTAACGTTGAGTAAGATTACTTACCATCCCCAAGACCTAGGTTAGGACCCTATCGCGCATGCTGGCTCACCCCGGAGCCTAATGCAGAGTGGGTCCCCAACCAATGCTAACTGAGGAGATCTGTGTGACAACCTGACAACACAACCGAGTTAGACATTAAGGCTTCTTAAAACTCCAGAGAAATGAAACCCAGCTTCGCGACATTTCTTGATACCAGCAGATCCCCCCGAGTGTGGCAAATGCAGTCACACAGGCCTGCGGTGCTTCAGAGGATAAAAGAGAATGGATTTCCACGCAAGATACATTTCAGGTAAGATGCAAACTATTTAAGATGCGATGTTTCACATACATTCATGTGTCTCCTGGAAATCAGAACCCCACAACGCGCCACCTTGCACGTCGCCCCCTGCCCCCCCACCCCGAAATGGTTCTCAATGAGTAACTGTGCAGAACCACACATCTCCCTCCTTACATCTGAGTAATTCCTTTGTCTAGCCACTCTGGGAACACGAGAGTTTTTAACTAGAGCTGTCTGGTGTTTAGAGGCATTGTGTTCGGAGGGTGTGTGCACAGCGTGCAGTATTTTGCTTTCTAGCTCCGTTAGCTCCTATCAGGATAAAAGTCTAATGCCCCAAAGCCATAATTATGTGGCTACTTTCTAGGGTTTCCGAAGAGAAACAGAATGTGGTAGTGTCGGAGCGGCACAGGAAAGGGTAAGAACGAGCAGCTCTGTTTCAACGTTAGATAGTAGCTGGGCTGCCGTACTAACAAGGTCCTTTAAGCCGTGCCATAAAGTTTACGGCTTGATTTATTCCGATAGACTAGAACAGTTAAGAAACAATTTGCATCATAGCAGGGTAATGCATATTGCACAAGAAGGAAAACTATGTCATTACAGAATTCACTTAATGGAAATACGGGGTCAAAAAGAGTAACAGTCTGTGACACTGAGAGCAGGCACAGGGACTCTGCTGTTGACATATAATTATATTTAGCAAACAGTGTAAAGCGGGGAGATCTGAACAACAGTGTGCATTCTGACATCTTTACGGAGGGTTTCCTTAACACAACCAAAACCAACCCAAACAAAACACAGCTGAAACCTTCCTTTCGTTAACATTTATGCTGACTGCTTGTGAAACCTGCTTTCTGGTAAGACTGGGGTTAATTCGAAGTTGTTAAACAAATTAACTTTGTAGTGGCTTTATCCTGTACAGCAAAATCCGCGTCATTCTTAACTCTTGCCTGAGGTTTTTAATCCAAGTATCTTTCTCTTTTCAGGACTGTTTTTGCACTAAATAGTAGGAACATACATCAGCTAACCCTTGGAGTTCATAAAGGATGAGAAATAGTTTCTCTTCCATTCGTTAACTTCAAGAAAGACTTGCTTTAGCGAGCATATCTTGAAGTAGCTTATATATACCAATTTATATTTGCTCTGAACTTCCTTAATATCTGAGTAAACACTCCTGTCATGACAGTGATTTAAAAATGAACATGAGGGTGACTACAGTCAAGTCAGAAGCACCAGACCGCTTTAGAAAAAGTGATATACGGTGGTATCAGTGTCAGAGAGAAACACGTTCTTAAAATGCTGTGCAGTGAATGCTAAGAGACTGTTCACATAAATTAAAAATGATTATTTCCATCTTTTAAGATCCTTTTCAAAACACTTTGGGCATGAAATTCAAATGCTAAGTAACCACATTTCAGATCCCTTCCAACCCCACCCACTATCCTGGCCGACAGCAATTTTTTTCTCCTTGTCCTCCGATGCCTATTCATTCTGGTCCTCGCGGCCTCGTGGTCACGTTTTCCATTCCTATCACTTAAATGCTCTGAAAATAAGGTGTTGGCCAGGTATATCAGAAGGAGTGTGTAGGCAAGTGGCCGGTGGTAGGAGCCGCCAGTGTTGCGAACATTGGATTGGTTTCTTCGTTTCAAGTGGGCAACAGTGGAGCGGACACTTCCTCGAAGGGAGAGACTGTCCCTCTAGAGCATCCCCCACAAATCCGATCACTTGGGGAAATGTGGCTTCTTTTCTCTTTAAACTTTCCCTGGCAGGGAAGGAGCTGTCCCAGTCACAGCTCTTCCGCCGTCACGCACCCACTCCCCACAGTGGTGGGGGCATCACGGCCTCTCCTGTGGTTGGCCCTGTCCTGCTGCCATTCACATTCAGCAGGGACAACCATTGCCCTCACTTCATTCACGTATATGGTGCTCATTATACTGCCGTCTGCTGCTATAATGCTCCTATTAATTTTCCTTTTGATATTTTAAGAGCAATCTATAAATCACGCCGCCTTTCATTGGTGCCATCATGAATGCCTGGGCGGAACACTTCAGTGCTGTGTTTGTGCTTCAGACTATCAGACAACCGAATAAACAAGTGTTCTTTTCCCCCTGCTAGGTTCGCCGTGCCTGCAAGTCGAACAAACTGACAGACACGCATACCGATTTCAGGAGGAAAAGGTAATGTGGCTTCAATAATGGCCTGAGATGCCAAGCAGAGGGGAAAAAAAAAAAAAAAAAAGCAAACGAGTCACCCGTTTTATTGTTGTGTGCACTTGTAGGGCCGCATGAAGCCGATTGCTTTTATGGGAAAGTTAGTAAATGATCCTTTTATGTGCTAACCGAGCTAAACACTTCCAGAAGTACCAACTTTCACCTAGGTTCTAGGAAAGCAGAAATTACAGAAAAGGTATCCAAAGCAGCTCGAGAAGGGCTTGTGTGCACATCAAACCGGGAGCCTGGGACCCGAACGCAGAGACCTTCTGGGTGGACAGTACTCACACAGCTTGCAGAGGGGATCTGCCTGGACTGCTGTCACTCTCGTTGCTGTTGGTATGTTCCATTGCCCCGTTCAGCTCTTCCCGTATTGCGCTGGCTAAGTTGCCCAGAGTGGGATTTCCCATGGAAGCAGTAGTGTATAGAGGTATACTATTCTCAGCCATCGAAGCCTGCTAGCAACGAAGAGAAAATAGATGAGGACACAGAGTAAGCATAGACAGGGAAGCCATTCGTTACGGGTGTAGTCAATGATCTTCCGTTTAGGTTCATAGTAGGGCTGGCCAATAGAAGTTGCTAATAGGGAGAGGAGTTTGCTTTCAAAGGCAGACTCGTGACCCATGTCCCATGCTCGGTTTCCAAGAGCTAGCTGGGACCAAAGGGGTGGTAGGGAGGGAGGACTCAATTTAGCTCTGCTGGGTAGTCACGTGGTTTAGACAGGGCTATCGAAAATGAGCTTTCCGTCTGATGCCTTCTTTCAAGATGGACTGAATATTTCCAGATCACAGGGAAATATAATGGCATTTTCATTTCTTTATCCACTTTGATGACTCCAGTATTGGATATTAAAGATTTGATCCAATTATTCTGGCCTCAGAGCTCAAACTTATGAGAACTTCCATAAACATTTACCTCTTAGATCCTATAGAAAAGGAAGAGATTATAGAATTGGAGTCCATTTTTATCTTTCTCCTTCATTTCGGTTTTAATGATTTCTGAATCTGTTTAGTGTAGTCTGTGTGGTATTACCCCACAGTTATCTCAATCTTTCAGGCTCAGACCGGTCAACCTGGAATTTTAGGACTGATGGAAAAAAATAACTGTCACTCTATATGAGTGTCAGCCCCGAAGTATGGAAACGGAAAAGATAGGAAATCCTGAAGTCGGTGGTGGGATACTGTTCGCTTCCCCTCCTCCTGAGTTTGAATAAAATGACCACCCAGTCTCGAATGCAGACAGTCGTTAAATACAACCCTGAACTAGTTTCATTTGGGTAGTGATCATAACCCAGAAACTTTTCATGTTAAAGAGGACAGACTTTTAAAAACTGGCACTGTAGATAGATCAAGATTATCAAAACTGTCCTCTTGCAGACTACAGTATGCCTGGTTTTCCATCCTAATGAGGAGAAAGTACAGTCACAAGACAATCTGGCATGGTGACTTCAATTGGCCAGTCATACAAGAGTCCAAAGTATTCTAGAAATCCTGGCTCTAGAGAGGAAGAGCCAAAAGTGAGGACAGAATGGGTGCAAAGCTGGGCTGCAGGGAATGTACCCATTATGAGAGCTGCAGCCTCGCTCACTGCACAGATTCCAAAGCCAGGGATGCCTTCTTAGATACAAGCCCCCATGATGGGTCTTCACTTAACACACCGTTGGCCAATGGACTATTTCAAAGCCAGGCTCCATGCAAGTCCATAGCTTTCCCTTCCCTCCACTTCTGGCTTTACATAACTGCCTGCTTTTTAAAAAGTGGGGAAAAAAAAAAATCCTGTTTTTATTTCCAAATGTGGTGAACTCATTTTGACGAACAGCAAATCTGAACATTCCCTCGCTCTCCTACAGTTTGTTAAATAATTTGCATCAAGTACTTTTTTCAACAGATCTCTTATAATTGCAATAAAGCATTTTCCTTTTCTTTGGCAGAGCAAAAAGCAAGAACGGTTGCCAGATTATTTTTTAATCCCCCCCCCCCCAAACTGCAGCTGGATAAGCATCTTAACAGCCTTCATTTGAGACAACTCAGTGGTCATACCTCTTCCAGTCATGAAAGTTCTGCTCTAACGCTCAACATTTCACCATGACACGGTCAGAATGTGGCCTAAGTGGGGCCATCTCTACAGCACGGTAATTTTTTTTAGCAGCTTCTCTAGTCAAAAATGGAGGGGTAACGACAAAACTGAAGTGTTTGTAAGAAGATGTTCTTTGGTATAACACGGTCACCCTTACAGACAGAGCAGCCTTCTTAACATGACATGTTCTCCTTGGCTCTCGAAGTGTTCTAGGTGAAGGTCATTAAAACATGGGCTCAGACCCAACAGCCACAGTGGTGAAAGGCATCCAAAAGGCAAGCACTTCTACTGATCCCTCAGTGGTGAGATCAGAAAGATATCAATGGAGAGAACCAGACTTGTCCCTTTAAGAAAATGACCGAGTGGAAGGACAGTGTCTACTAGGCCAAAGAGCCTCCTGCACGTACTTTGTTGAGTGAGGGATCAAAGCAACCCACCCAACGCTAGAAACAGTAACAAAGACATTCTTTTGTGTAGTTGATGTCTACAGAGGAGCAGGTGGGGTATGATGTTTATAACGGACTTAATTATATAAATGGTCCTGTGTACAGTGTGTGGTTTCCTCTCAAACTGGCATTTTTTTTTTTTTTTTTTTTTGCACAACAAAAAAAACCCAAAAAACAAAAACCGAAACCTAAAACTGAGGTGCCTCAGTAATGGTGCAGAAGTCCGTAAGTTCCATAATGGAACATGAACCATGCTAAGATCCTTGGGGGAAAGGCAGTCTATAAATAAGAAGCTTTATGGTTACCCTTAGTTACTTCACTTTTTCAGAGCATAATGCAATCTGTCTCACGTCCAATGTTTTATTTCTGTAGTGGATTCTGCTGTCCTATTTTATATATTGTATATCATGCATTATGTTGCTCTAGTAATCTTTTTAAGATGTTGTTCCACTATTATTTTTACTTGTCTTGAGAAATGGAAATGGGCAATAATGGGAAGGAAAGCCTGCTGGTAGAGTCCTGATTTAATTTGCACAGCAGAAAGTTACATGAGACTGTCTACTGCCCATGGATCCAAACTCCTTGACAAGAGGAAGAAGATCCATGTCTCCCGTCATGAATTTGTATCGGTTTATTCACCTCACCTCATTACGCACATAAAGTGTTCTTGGAAAGCTACGGGATCGTTTTGGGCTCCCCCTGAAAATGAGAAAGGGGAGGGAAGATGCCAGAAACAAATGTTTTCGAGAAGAAGCACGAACAGTTTTGTCATGATAAGGCATACTAATTTAAATTAGTCACATAGTTAAGAGAATCCAGAGGATCACTGCTTTTTTTCTTGCCTTTCCGCCTCATGAATGTAAAATGTGCTTGTAATCTTAATACTCTTCCAGATAGAGCAGCTTTAAATTCACACTTCACAAGACTCCAGGGAAAATAAGTTACTAATGAGTGGTATTTACAGTGGCAGCATCTAAGCGTGCTCTCATTTGCTTTTCTAAAGTTACTGTGTAAACTACAAGTAATTAACAGAAACTCAGAAAGTAGTTCCTCCTATTAAAGTTGGTACCAGCTAAAAATAAATAAATATAATTACTGAAAAGCTAAGTTCCGTGCGTATGCCTCAGCACGGAAACGGTGTTAAAGGTGTATCATCTATTGTTGGGAGCCGTGAGGCTGCGCGGACCTGGAAAACTGACTGTGCAGGGTGCAGGGCAGGTGCTTGAGAAATATTTATTTGTTCTAGGAGTAGTGAGAACCACGCGCCCGTCCTGATCTCCCACCTCTTCACACACTCTGTTCCCATAATGTCAATTCTCTTAACTGTTTTTTATTCTCTTCCCTGACCCCTTCAGGAGCCATTTTAAGAAGACCTTGTTTCTGTGTAAATGTTTCTATTTGCGTGTTAGTGCCCTTTGGAGGGGCACAAGGTGTTGGACTAAGTATGGGCGATACAGCCCCCAGCAAGAACTCCTGCTGTGAAGGTCCGTGATAGTCTTGGAGTACATACGCCCCAGCTATGTACAGAGTATGTCTTTTTCAAGGTAGCAAAATTCCCTTGGCCTGTCTTCTAGATCCATCTAGGCAGGGGCAAACGCAAACTGGACCACTGAGAGATGGGACGACTAAAAGGCTCGGCTGCCTGGGGAGCTCGCATCTGGGTGGCAAACTCCCTCCTGCTCAGAACCAGTGTCTTCATCCCCTTGTAATGCTGGTTATGTAACGAGTGCTTGGTTCGTCAGTGGGAAACAAACATTCTGTACGCTTCTTATGCAATCCTGAGCAATCTGCTGGAAACCTAAAGAGTGTTCTTCAACACCTCTCTGGTTTAAACAAAAACTGTTTACTTTTACCAAGTGAACCAAACCTGGATCTCTCCTGGCTCCCCCCCGCCTCCCCCCCACCCCAGCACCGGACTGAAGATGCTAAAACAGACTTTAGAAGAAGAAGTAAAAAGCCCTGCTTTCTCTTTAAACCCGTGAACAATAGAAGGTCATGTGATACAGTGGCCTATCATCCAGCACATTAATAGCTGTGCTAGAGTAATTACACTTGTGGTATTTTTGCCTCAAGTGAAATTCTGAAATAAGAGGATGGAAATTATGATACTGCTGATAAATATTAATAAGTGAACTTTTAATTTTTTTGCCACAATATTCAAAATGCTAAGCATCCCGCTAATGCTGAAGCAGCCCGATGTGTTTGCCTCCAGGGAGTACGATGCTTTGTGCACTTAAGAAAAAAGTTTAACGGAATTAAAATTTAATATCTAATTAGAGCGAGGCTAATATATTTTGAAATGAGTGGGGGAGACATGTGCCTCCGCTGCATGTTCGGGACGACCATTAATCTTACCTGTAAAGCTGCATTGAGGGGCGTGCAATAGGCGTGGCTGGTCTGCATGTTTTTAATAAGGGAAGGGTTACTGCGTAAGAGAAAGATAAAAACTCAAAGTTAAACGCCATCAGCTCCGGAGTTCCGAGCTAAGTTTTATCTTAAAGCTTGCTGGTATCCCTTCCCAATCAGAAATCCACCCGCACCACCCCCCACCCCCGCCCACCCCCGTTAACAAAACCAAAGGAAATTTAGGTTTTCTGCACAGCCCCTGGCTTTATGGGGCTGGTCTGTGCGAACACCCCTGGGGTAGGACTTTGCTCTTCAAGGAAACTGGGTGTAAAATCCGGGCTTCAGTTAGACCAGCCCTGGGCACTCCGTCCACTGCTGCATTTTTTTTCCCCCCTTCATAAAATCTTGACCTCTCTGCAAATTTTTGTAGCTGCCATGAGTCCAATAGGAAGGCAGAATCTCTGGTGGGGGTGGGGGGGGGTGGCTAGGGGTGAGCTGGTAACAGGGATTCCTGGGAGTTAGCTAGAGAATGTCTCCATGATGTTAACTCCAGAATAACCGTGGGAGGTAAAGGCAGGAGGCTCTTAAAGAAGACCCCTCCCCTCGCCCCACCGAGGCACATTTAGTGCTAAAAGGAGATGGGGAGAAGGGAGTGACAGGGAAGGGTAGTTCCCAAGTAAGGTGGGGAGGTTGGGCTGAGATCTTTCTTGCACAGCCAAATCTGGGATGTTGTAAGAATACTGGATGCTGTGTCCATGAGCTAATGCAAGGAAGACAAGACAGCATTCGAAAAAAGTCGGGGGATGGAGAGGCTTCCAGGAGGAAGTCACCCAGATTGATCCCTGACTTGCCCTCAAAGGAAGTCTGTGTGCTGTTATGGATTTCTCTCTCGTCATTCATTTCCCCTCACTTGTGTTATTATTATAACTGAGTGGGCAAATACCAAGACATGTACCCCGTTAAATACACATGTTAAGTCTCCATTAAAACCTGCCTTTTTGCTTGGAGGAATGACTTCCAAGCCAAGGTATTTACTCTTAAAGGGTCCCCGTAAGCTGCTGAATCAAAATACAACCAATATGTGCATTAAAGACGTCAAAAAAGCATTATTCAAGGCACTGGCGTTCCGAAGAGAAACAAGAGAAGTACATGTACGAATCACACAATTTAGCTCCATTGCAGAAAGCCGTGGCACTGCTACTTGGTGAAATGCAAAACTACATGGGATGAGTCAACCATGCAAAGCCAAAGCAACAGCAGAAAAAACAAAACAAAAGCAAGTAAAGGCTCTTACTGTGTGACAAGCTCGTCAAAGTTTTCATCGGGGCAGTATTTGCGAGGACGGCCTCGTTGAATATGGCGGCCACGTTTAAACTCTTCATCATCAACTGTCCAAAAGGACCCAAACTCATCCTCTACTCTGATAAAGCACTTATGCAGTGAGAGGTTGGTGCGAATGGCACCCTGGGATAGGAGCCGCAGCAAAGGAGATGGAGTGGCAACAAAAGGAGACGGGGTTGGGGGGGCAGAACAGACATCCAATACAGGGAACAGGAAAAAGAAAATAAAATGCAATAAGCATAAGCAAATGGTTTGTGAGGGTTAATATGCATTGCCACCTAAAAGCTACTAGCGTGGGATGCAACAAAGACCGGCAAGCAGGGCAGGGGACTGGTGGGTATACAAAACAGGAGGGATGAAATGCTTTTTTGCTTCCCTTAACTGAGACAACGTGAAACCGGTTCGTCGGTCTAACACCGTCTAGCAGCCAAAAGCCTCTACTTGACACTTGTTAGCACAATCCAAGCTAGGCTAAGAAGTTCAAACATGGTGGACGTACCCACTGATCTTTTGTGGCCTTCGTTTTTGGAATTCTACTTCATCCACTGTCCATACTGCCCCTTTAACGTTTTCTACTCGCACAAAACACTTGTGAAGACTAAGATTATGACGCACTGCATTCTGCAGCAAGTATAAAAGAGAGAACATTTACATTTTCTATAAGAAAAGACTCCAAAAACAGCAGTACATTCAGCCTCACAGTCCACATTTGTCAAACCATTCCCAAGAGCTGTAGCTAACCACCCCCGTGGATGACCTTCTTGAGGTTAAGGATGCCTTTGCCAAATGTAAAAATTAAAAAAAAAACAAAAAACAAAAACACAAAAGTATCAATTAGTTATACTCCGGCATTTTCATCTACTCTCTGATAGGAGCTAACTAGAAGAAATGGTTAATAGAAGCCCCAAATAGGGTTCACAGTAAAAATCTGAAAATCGTGTTAATATGACTTCAAAATAAACATGCAGAGCATAAAACTGTCCCCTATAAGCCCACTTATCTCCCATAGCAAAGGGTATTTTAAAAAATCATGCAAGATGATAATATTGTTAAACACATTTTGTTCTTATTCTTTTTTCAAAAGTTTTGGCTTTAACACCTTCTATAGGTTTTGTCAGATTTATCTAAATCCGATTTTACCATTGAAAGCATCACCTCCTGCAGCTGATAGGATGAGGGAATGAAATGATCCCCAGGACATTAGTATCCATCATCAAGCTATGTCTTACCTTCCCGAATGTATAAAACCTTGGCCCTTACTATGGGCAATTACCTTAACTAACAAAAAATGCCAAAAAACTCTTGAGTAGAACTCTTAATGGCAAAAAGAGGATAGTTCTGCAGCTCATGGTTCCTAAAGACATGTTTCTGTCTCCGGTCCCCATGTCTCTCTCTTTCTTATGGTTAAAGGTCATTTCCAAGATCATTCTTAAATGGAGACCCTTGATACCCACAGCCCACCGAAGGTGGGTAAAGAAAAGCTTTTAACATCTCCTCTTTGCTTTGATTTTCAGGAAAATCCACAACCCGTGCTGGGGCCCAGAACAAACATGGCCTCCTCTCTTTAGCCTCGTTGGTTGAACGTAACTGATCTAGACTCCAAATTAGACATGAGCACATTACAAAAAGACCCATGCCATTGACTCAAGACTTTCTTCTTACAGGGCATAAGCAGGTGACTGCTGGGGCATGAGGAGTGGATGCAGACATCCCATCTCCCATGCCGTGTAGCATATCCTCCATTCCACTCCATTCCAATGATGCTGCCATCGCTCAAACGTGCCGCACGGCATCCCCTTGGGCTGCCCACAGGTATTTCCGTTCTCAAGATCCTGAGCCCTGTTTCCACTTTTACGTAATCACCACTGGTGACTCTGACGGAGGAGTCAGACGAGATAGTGCTGGTTTTTCTTTTTCAATATGGGATATTTAGAAGATAACGAGACACGTTTTATGACATAGCCAAGTTATCAACCACTCGCAAGGAGAATCCACAGGATAAATTCTCAGTTTTTGAGCAATGTCAGCATAACTGGGATAGGCTGAAAACATCCAGGTGACCGTGAAAGGACACCCCTGATTCAAATAGGTTGGACAGGTTTGCATGAAAACAAAAGAAAACCATCTTTGAAAACATTTGCTGTGTTGTATTTATACTTGGTAGGACAAATTTCTTCACGTGTAAGGTGGTAGTCTGCTCTTTGAATAAGCATTTTCTTTTTCATGCGGTACTGACACAGACTATATATAGGGATGCAAATGGTCTCCTCTTACCTCCTAGGACAATACTAAGGAGGTTAAAACAAATAAGTCCACAGTACCTTTTAAAAAAATACAGACAGATCATGTGTATGTATGGAAGACATAATGGGGGAAGATACCAACATTTCCCCTCTACCCTATCACTCTCTAATATTTGAGAATAAGCATCGTCGAAACACTTAGAACTGCAGATCTACGGAAACCATGTCTGCCAGAAGGACTGCTATAGATCTGTCTGAAGAACAGAGCCATGTGAGTAAAGATAGAAAGTCAAACTGAAGTTTTATTTTCCAAGACTGTACATCTAGGCAAAAGCATCCAGAAAACAAGAGTTGCCCAAAAACGTGAGTAAGCCCTTTTCAGCCGTAACTTAAACTGGGCACTTCACCTTTTGTTTAGGATGACAATACCAATAAGGACACGGAGAGAAAATTATACGTATTTGAGTCATTTGGTACTTGATCTAGGATTGTTTATATTGATGGCACTTTTTCCTGCAGTTTGCAAAAATGAAAAAGTTAAAGCTGTAGATCTGAGCTTAAATATCATATTCACAGCCAGTAATTATTTTTAAATTTGATCACTTGCTATTTATAAAAGGCAATTTGAAGAAAATGTCTGCTTCATGCTTATACTTCCTACATTTTGAAAAGCATTCATAGCTAAAGATACTTTGCATTTTATCTCCTAAGGGAGGCTGAGGAAAAGCGGGTAAGGTTTTGAACATAGGCTCCCTTCAGCACCCATGTGTCTTAATGGAAATAAAAAAGGATACTTTGAGCCATAAAAGATATTCATGGCTGTGTGAGGTTGATAAATTAATTCTATGGTTATATTCATTTTCTTTTAAAATGCTAATTTCGTAAGAACATAAAAGAGGCAATGTGTTTTCTGTTTTTGTTTTTCTCTTATCTAAAATTTAAAAAGTAGCAAAGAAAATTTCCATTGCATCGTATAATAAATCCCTATCATGTTTATAATAATGACATGTAAAAATACCCTAAGATATTTGCATTTTACATGTTGTGGAATTTGGGGATTTTAAGAATTCTAGGTAGTAAAAAGGCAAAAAAAAAAAATTTTCAAAACCAGATTGAACCTGCCCTCTTCTATAGCAATAATATTTAAACCAAGAAATTAAAAGCAGTAAAATCCAAAAATCTGTGAGGGCTTCATTTAATACAATGGAAGAAATACTACAGGAATCTATGAACCCATTGCTAAACTGGAAATGAGGGAGGTCACGTAACCCTCAAGATGCTCTTGTTAGAGCATCCCATTTGGAGCTGAGGGATTTGGTCCATTTTATAGCAAACGGTGTTACAGTGAAGTTGGATCATTTCCTTTTCCAGATTCTCTATGAATCTCTGGCGGATAGCATGATATAAAAAAAAACAAAAGCAACTCCCCTCAAAAAAAAAACCCAAAACTAAAACCAAAAACTTAATAATATATTGTGCTCCCCTGTGATAATTTCCATATACAGAGCTAGTCATGAGACCACACCGCTTTCTTTACTAATTATGGTAAGGAGCATTTTTTTTTCTTTTTTTAAATCCAACCAGTGAAGGTTATGTCAAGTTTGTCTGATCATTTCTCCTGGTTAAGAAAATGTTAGCTGTGCATCTCAGCAAATACTGGTGGTGGCTAATGACGGACCACCATGAGATCTGTGTAATTAAGAGGACAACCTCAGCATCGGGGCAACGGTGTCATCCGTTCCTTTTCCCTACATATTCCAACCAGACAGAAATGACTTTATTGGCTGGTCCCGCCGAAATCTGATGCCAGTGTAATGGCAGTCTTCTATCCCAGCATTCTAACCCCAACAGTACTTTTCTCTGAATAAAATACTTCTGTAAACTTGACTCTTTGAGCGAATCGAAATAGTACACCTGTAACTTACAACACCTGCATTTTATCAACAACAAACTCTTTTATAAATGGCAAGACCTGAGCCTAAACAGGCCCGGGAGGAAGCTTACCTTCCACGTGGCAGCATTGCGTCGAAAGTAAGCAAACATTCGTGTGAACCAGTTATAGATTTCATTTAGTGTTAGCTGCTTTTCTGGAGATTCGAGAATGGCCTGTGAAGCAAAAGTAACAAAATGAAGATAATTTATGACCAAATCAGCAGAATCGTCATTATACAGTTTCTTGAAAATATAAAATAACCATGATTCAGACCTAAAGCCCAAGAAAGGTTTCACGAAATGATCCAAGATTAATGGTTGTATTTAACAGTTCAATAGCAAAATTCAAAACGGAATTATCTAATTGTTTTGAGTTTTTATTTCTGTTTCCGTACAGAAATATTAATTTATTAGTCATTCATAAAGCAGAATCAAAGAGAAATGCAAAACATTTCACTAGCTGATTAAAGCTCAGTAATTATTTAGAGCTCAGATTAATTCTAGGGATCAGAGATTACTGTAGCTTGTGATAATTGACTTGCCATCTTTAAACAGGCTCATTTTCACTGTTGTGTGAAATGAATTTCCTAATAATCACATCGTATTGTAATACTTAATCAAAAGCAATTATGTTATATATTGCAGTTTTAAAAAACCTTATAGAAAAGGTTTTAGCATGCTTGCATACTAAACGGTTCTAAATCTACTTCATCAATATACTATACCCATGTACATGTATACATTTGATGGAATTTCCCATACTGCATTATTTACTCACCTGCCTAATTAAAGATGCGTATGTAAATGGTGGTCTAACTTCTGCGTTCTTATAAAATTCTTGGTTCTGCGCAATATCTGCTAAAATAAGAATCATTGTCCTATTAATTATCACTTTTTAAAAAGAGGCTGGTCTACAAGAATTGCATATTACAGTTCTACATGAGGCAAACAGGAAGTAGCTACCTGAAGAAATGGGCACGTTGTATTTGTCCGAGTACCGCCGGCGGATGGGTCCCACCGTATGCATGCTGGTGGTGGTGATGACGGAGGGGCCTTGGGTGACGGGAGTGATGGGGGCGGTTGGGGTCGTTGGAGTATGAGGTAAGCTCTGTGGAGAAGCCTCAGATGCAGACTTGGAGAGTGTGACACTTGATACCAGATTCAGCTGTGAGGAAGAGAAGAGTTCTTAGAAGAGCTTCAGAAAAGCAGGGAGCAAGCAGGCATCTGAAATCCATCAGGAGCACGGCAGGGGATGCCCGGCTAGCTTTACTTCTCTAAGTAGATGCTTCTAATCACCTGAAACGGGAGGCGAGTTCCCACGTAGAAACAGTTCGCATAGTTGGTTAGTTTAAAAATCTCTCTGGCCATGTTCTCCTGACTCGTGGGTGACACAGGTGTTTTCCAAAGACGGTGAAAAATGAGTGTGTGCACAAAGGGGTGACCTAGCTCAGTGAAGTTTGACAAGTTCTGGGTCAGAACATTCCTTGAGTCATGACTTTGAACCCTTTTGAGCAGCCTACTGTGCTTGGCAAACCTCCCAGAGGGGGTGGAGTCCTCATAGCGCCAGGGAACACCAACATTCTAGAAACTACCAGTTGGGATACACTGGTCTAGACCTGAGCGCTCCAGCAGCACTTTCTGCAACATGCTAGCACCAGTGCACAGCTGTTTTTCCTTTTTATCAAAATTAAACTTTTGTTTAAACAGCCACACGTAGCCAGTGGCTACCACACTGGCCAGCACAGGGACAAGCTACTTAACTCCACGATGAAACTGCAGCGATTGGAAATGCCACAAGGATGTTTGGCCTATGGCTCCCATTTAAAAAGACTGCCACTGGGGCACCTGAGTGGCTCAGCTGGTTGACGGTCCAACTCTTGATTTCGGCTCAGGTCATGATCTCGTGATCATGGGATCGAGCCCCGCGTTGGGGTCTGAGCTCAGCATGGAGTCCACTAGAGATTCTCTCTCCCTCTGTCCTCCACCCCTGCCCATTCTCTCTCAAATAAATGAATAAATCTTAAAAAAAAAAAAAAAAGAAAAGAAAAGAAAAAAAGAGTGGCATTGATCCAGTAAGACATCATTTAGTTCTATCAGTTGGCAAAGACTAATCTTTGAAAGCTTTATGTGTAGTCTTCATTAAACTCTATCCAATAGAGGACTGGAATCTATTTTAAAAAATGACATACGAAACATTTTTTTCTTTTATAAATATATAAATATATAACTAAATTATATATAATTTTTCTTTTATAAATATATAAATATATAAACTAAAAGAAAATTTTTTTCTTTTAGTTTCGAATGCTCAGTAATACAATGGAATCTATAGCATCAAGTGAGGAAACGCATGTTGTTTATTTGAAGTCGTACAAAGGAAGATGGAGGAGTACTGTTTCCTTCCTTCGATAAGCCTTCACCTTGGAAGTGCTTGTCTTACTAGTAATAATTAAAAAAAAAAATGAGCTTGTTCCCCTTACCCCGAGTTTCTCCTTTCAGAAATACTAAGTCTGGCTATACTATAGAACCTGGCCATTTTCAACACATTATTTTTACACACAATTGCCATCTCAGATACTTCCAGCCGGCCCCAAATCCAAGAAACTTATGCCAAGGAGGCTTGCTTGTAACATCTTCTCAAACCAGATTTCAAATCATTTAACAAAGTTAAGTATTTCACTATTGCAGTAGTCTTACGGACAAGACGTTATTTGTGGGAGGTATTAAAAATGAGATTCCTCCGGGATCATAAAGAACACATTAAAAGGTCCGGTTTGTTGAGAAGATACAACCCTGCTCGTGCTCCGCTAATGAAAAAGGCCATGAGAATGCCTCTCATTCGTGAAAACAATCAAGCAAACAAAATAAACCCAGGAATCTGAAGAGAAGAGCGAGCAAGTATCCTTAGGTAAATATGCATGGGAAAAATGTAACTATGTTGCTGGAAAAGGAATGTCGGGGGAACAACCCTGTAGTTGTGCTTTCCTTTATAATCTCCTGGCACCTACCAGTGAAATGCTGACTCAGCTAATGCCAGACCCTCCCCCCAGCCCCCACCCCCCCCCCCCCCCCGGAGAAGAGCAAGCTGTGCAGAGGACCCTGCTCTCACAGCGCCGCCCCCACCAACCCCAGCAAACTGGGCCAATGCTGTGAGCCGCTTTCTTTTCTATTCGTGCTGGAAACCTGCCTTCGTGACGCGTATTTGCGGACTAAGTGCTTTCAGTTGAGAGCGGCAGCCTTGGGATGGAGCAGAATTGAGAAGCCACAGGGGAGGGCTGGGGCCTCCTCGGCGCCTTGGGCCTTCATCACTGACCAAGTGCAGCAACTGTGCACGAGCATCAGCCCACGCGACGGGTCAAGGAAATTAGTTGCGGGAAGGCTACTGCTCATAAACACAACAGCTTTTCAAATTCGGATGCTGCTAGGCCTAAGAATATCCAAACACTGGAAAGTCCTGGAGACCATTTGTATAAACCATGTTGTGAGCCACCTGCCACTGTGTGATTACACTTCGTTCTCCTACTGTCACTGATCAGTGAGATGTCACTGCTCACCGTGTACAGATGAGCTGACTGAGGCTCACGACCGAGGAAATAACTTGCCCCTATTCAGTCACACACACACACACGCGCGCGAGATTCCAGAGCTCTCTGTGTAAGCATCTTATGCCCAGTTAACGGGAAAAATAAACACTGGCCAGTTTCATTCCTCTGTATGCTCATTTTTGGAAAGGAAAGGAGTCCGTGGATAGCTTTAGTCCCTGCTTATAAATCATATTCAATAAATATTGCTGAAAAAATATAAGGCATCTGAAACTGAAATGACACAAACAAGGGCAGAACATTCATTTGCTGCCCCTTGACAAGCTTACCATCGAACACAGACCCTGGTCCAAGGGCAGCGTGTGTAACAACCATAAAGCAATTCTGTGGACTAACTCTACTTTTTGGCTTTTCTCTCCCGTTTAAGGACAGCACCTAAACACCGTAACTTTCTTCAACACTTAATGAGAATTATAAATACAACGGCCTCAAGGAGCATGCCGGCTGCCTTCCCATTTTGTGAGGGAGGGCATCAAGTGTACTGGGCTCCAAAAAAATCAAAACTCGTGTAAACATTCAGCCAAGTACAAATCCATTGTGTGGTGCTCACACAGGAGAACGGACATATCACGTGGTACTGTGTCATAAAATGTGAGAAGAATGGGACATCTGCAGCTTCTACCCAGGGTCCTAACACCTGGACTGTCTGTACCAAAAAAGCAACAGTGAAAAATAAAATCCTTCCAGGTTAGCACGACCCGCAGAGAAATACACAGTAGAAATTTCTGGAGGCTTTTGAACACAGGTAGCAAATGGAAATAAACACGAAGCCAGAAGAGAGCAGAGAGGGGGCTTACCAGGCTTGACAAATGACACCGTGATTCACACCCACTGCTGGGCTGTCTCTAATAAGCCACAGAGGAAGCAGCCAATCTCAGCTAATTACCAGATAAAAATGTATTGTAAGGGTTCTAATTAGGAGACGCGGATGGAGGTGATCTAATGATTAAATGCTGCATTCGAGTGACCCCACCATCAATGTGCAGTGGTGCAAGATGTCACTGGAATATTTTGTAGAAACAGTAATTTTACTTCGAGGAGGGGAGGCAGTAATATTTGTAATGATGGCTGTGAGGTAAACTAATTAAAAGACGGTTCCTACAGGAAGAGGGTGGCTGAGAGCAGCTGTGGCCATTCCACAACCAAGTGCCAAGTCTCAATAGAGGAACGGCAGTCAAGTGGAAAATTTGCGCCTGACCTCTGGCCTTGCTATTAATTTGCAGGAAAACTAATGACACATATACATATTCCCACAAAATTGTTCTAATTGCTAATTTGCCAAAGGAGCCCAGATTCCAAATTAAACATGACTGTGGTCTGTGAGGGAAGGGAGAACAAAAAGCTGTAAACTCCAAACAGAGGGGGCTTCGCCTGGTGAAACCATTTGAAGGCTGAACCAACAAGTTAATGAAATGTCAACCTCGTCAACGGCTATAGAAGTTTGTTAACTTTTAAACTTTTGTTTGATCATCACATGCTTGTCTTGAGGAGAAACCATCTTCAGGGAGGAAGGTCACGAGGGAGAGCGAAGACGGAGCATGGGGAAGGATTCAGAACAGGCTCTGCGTTCAAACCAAACCGGCCCTTTTCAATTAAGGTCTCTGAAAACAGAGGACTCTCTCCCTCTCCCTCCACCGCCGCCCCCCCCAAAAGACAGAAAGAAAAAAAAAATTCATTATAGACTTAGAACAGAAGAGCAAATCTGGACTGGTGTGGGTTTTGCTGTCATCTTGAAATATTCATCTTAATTGTAAACTATTAAATCTTAATATAATCATCAATTAGAAATGAAAGCATATGCACTTCAAGTTTCTGATTGTAGTTAAGGTTTTAAACGATAATCTGCCCCCCCCCCCCCGCCGGGGCATGGAGCAGGAAGGGATTGGACTGGGAGGGTTTCTTTTCCTATCTTTCTTATTGTGTCTATTTTCTATTTAAAAAGAAGTTGCTATGTTTGGAAAAGTTAGCAACTCCGATATTTTCTACATGGCGAGTTTCCGTCATGTGATGATTTCAGCAAAGATAATCGCTTTGAGGGTCTGGCCAGAAGTTAAACTCTTCTGTCACTTGAGATCCCGGGTAGGGTTTTTCTTTTTTAAATCTCCGTGTGCTCTTAACCACCGGCGTTCCCTCCCGCTCACTTCCAGAAGGACTGTCGTGGGAATCGTACCCGTCCCGACTACCGGGACTCTGTCAGCTGCCTGATACTCTGCTGAGCCCTTTTCTAAAAGATTAATCTCTAGTTTTTAAACAGTAACCTCCTCTCTTCTTTTAAAGATGATGAGTCACTCACATTTTTAAAAAATAAACAAAGCGCTGATGTAAACCCCGGACAGAAACAGACTTGTCGTAAGTATTCCCATAAGAACTCCTTTTTATTTTTGTTTGCGCTCTTGCCTCATACGAAAACAGATTCTGAGAACAAAAGACAAACCTGAAACCCAAACACCGGGGCACCTAGCTGCTTAGTAGGGACTTTGAGGCTCACAGAACTCGTTTTTCCGCTCCCGGTGGGACGGCCCTAAGTGGGCTCCGGGCCTGTGTGAACGACACACAGTTGCTAGACACGACTCACTGGCGTTCGGAGACGGCCGGCCTTCCTGAGGCCACGTCCGTCCGTGGGGAGGGACGTCCGTGGGGAGGCTGGGCCGGGGCAGGGGGGTGCTGTGGTCGGTGCTCCTCGAGCCTGGCCCTGGGACTGCCCTGGGCCAGGCGCTACCATAGGGCAGTGAATGAGAAAGTGGCGGTACGGGGCCGGGGATGTGTGCAGGGGGGAGAGGGGGAGGGGGGCAGGGCTTCATGAGAAACAGCACAGAAAAACAGCTTGTGTGTGTTGTGCTAGAGAATCTTTTATGACTGCCTAATATTGTTTCTCTAGGCCTAGGGCAAGGCCTGCAAGCAGCCCAAAGGAGCAGCCATTGCTTTAAGAGTTAAAAGACCCCTTTTACGGGAGGGGGGGAGGGACACTTTGTTTTTATAGTAGCTAAAAACTATTTCAAAACAGTCCTAATTGCTATGGTTGGAGGAAAAGAGAATGCGTAAGAAGGAAAATGTAATACTGCATCTTGCTTCAAATATCCAAGTTCCTGTAAGCGTTTTATAACATTTTCATAAAGAAGGATATACTACCTACGCTATAATTACTTGCCCACCAAATCTGAAGGAATGTGGTTTTTCCAGGATCAGGAGGTTTCTGGTGTGCAGGAATACCCCGAAGCCAGGCCTGCACCTCTCCTGTCCTCTGAGATTATAACATACGATTTATGGGATTTTCCTGACATGATGAGGAAGTCTTCTTAAAAAACCCTTTACAACTTAATAAAGCCCTAACACAGACATGCTTCTTTTTGTTGTTGTTTTGTCCTCTGAGTTACACTTCTCTCCTCCAAGGAGACAGCTTGGCAAATTCTCCACGGAGCAAGCATGGAGACATGAACCCCAAAGCAGTAAGCTTTGGTGTTTACTTTGAGATTGTTACCGAGTCTGGAACAAAAGAATATCCGTCTGTCTCATTAGGAGAGTTTACTCTTGTCTGATTTTTTTGCTTCTCTTCCCATGGAAAAGAGAAGGATCTTTTAAACTCATAGCAAATTTGGCCCTTCTCAACATATGCCAAGAAAGGCTTTTCCCTTGGGGCGCTTGGGTGACTCAGTTGGTTAAGAGACTGCCTTTAGGCTCAGGTCATGATCCCAGGGTTTTGGGATCGAATTCCACTTCAGGTTCCCTGCTCAGTGGGGAGTTGGCTTCTCCCTCTGACCCTCCCCCCGTCTCATGCTCTCATTCTCTAATAAATAAAATTTAAAAAGGAGGGGCACCTTGGTGGCTCAGTCCTTCAGCATCTGCCTTTGGCTCAGGTCATGATCCCAGGGTCCTGGGATCGAGCCCCGCATCGGGCACCCTGCTCCGCAGGAAGCCTGTTCTCCCTCTCCCACTCCCCCTGCTGGTGTTCCCCTTTTCTCGCTGTCTCTCTCTGTCAAATAAATTTAAAAAAAAAAAAAAAAGGCTTTTCTCATTGTCCATACCCAAAGGCTAGAATATACAGCTGCTCTGGGAAACTTTGACATATCCTTTTCCATCCAGGGTCCAGGGTTCAGAAAATCAGAAGCTTACAAGTGAAATAAATTAAAAAACGGAAAGCCTATTTTATCTGATGCTGGCTGGTCCTTTGCTTCCTCCTTGTGACATGGCTTCCTCAGAGACACATGGACGCAAGTGCATCCTCTGAACCCAAGGAAAGATTCACAGATCTGACTCCTTTCCCTTTCTTCCCGTTCCTCTCACACACCACATCTCCCGGAACGCCCGCTGCACATTGGCAGTTCCACGGACACACGGCACGATCCACGCTGTGAGTGTGTGTCCCTCGAGACTCCAGCACCTCGGGGGCAGGGATGGGGCTCTCTTGTTTTACTGCTCTGTGTTTTTAGCAGCATCCTTCATAAATACTTGATGATAAAACACCTTGACTTGAAACACAGGGATTCCCTTTCCAGAAATACTGTGCCGTGTTGCGTCCTGGGTGTAATTCCAAAAGGAAAGGTTTTCTTTGGTGTGAAGACTTTTATGGCAAGCGGGGAGAGGTGCTGTTGAAGGTGTCTGGAGGACAGGAAGGCTCACCGATGCACGTCCCCGTGCGGGTTGAGCTTAGAGCTACATCTAAAAACTCAGGACTGTCCTGAAGTGAGCATATCCCCCAAAGACCCACATGGGAAGACGAGTTCCGCAACAGGGTCCAGGGAATGCGTCTATGAGCTGATGTAAGGACAGTCCAAGAAGGTTTTGGCAGCTTCTCCGATGCAATGAAAGAGGGACTGGTTGGATGACTGGATACAACAAATGACACTTACCACCCAAATGGCATTTAGTGAAAAGCAACGTTTACAGCAAAGCATTCTATCACTTAGTGACTAAGAATTTTAAAATAAACATGAAGTTCCTTTTAAACAGAAATGGAAAAAAGAAAAAACATCATCAACTTACTGGCAAGGCTGCAACATGAAAGTCCCCATCTATGGTTAGATTTGAATTCTGGTGACTGCTTATTTCAAATCAAAGATTCTAGAAGGACATACTGTGCATTCCATTATTTAAGGTGGAATAAATTAATTACAGGCAAAAAAGGAATCGTTGGCACCTTAGAAACGATCATCAGATAGCTCTGTATTCCTAAAGTTGAAAGACTCATGGGTCTGCTCAACGTGTGTGCCTTTTTATTTTCCCCCTTTTTTGGGCAAGGAAAGTAAAAATTTATGCAAGACACTACACGTCTACCTTTTATAATTAATTTCCCAATGCCTCACCTATACGTATTTTAATAATTCCTGATTTATAAGATGGTATCTATAATAAAATTTTCTATTTTCCAATAAATGAAAAGAAGGCAGGTTCACTCTGGCAACAGAGTGTCACGCAATATCTGCTTGTCAGGCACCAATTTTTACTTCTTACATGTAAGTTAAAGGATAAGGAATTTATAATGCTGCCTGTGAAGGGAACCACTTTTCATACACAAATGTGATCTTTTTTTTTCCAAAGGGTAATACAACAGTACATTTACATAAACTAATCCAAACAATCTATGTATTTGACAATGGCAAACCTCACACAGACGGCCTATTGTTGGTTTACATCTTGGAGTTCTTTATATTGGCTTGTAGCGCTGCTCTAACTGTCAAAGGTTTGACTTGGACACTAAATAAATGGTTATAGAAGTGCTGTGCAGCGATATTGGACTTCTTTGCAAAAGAAAACCTGCTGTGTATGAATTCAAAAGCTATTAATTTTTCAGTCAAAAATATTCGTGCCTATTTCTTTTAATAAAGAAATACTGTGCTGAGCTACTAAGAGATAATGTTGACTAGTGGTAGAGAATTTTCAATAGAACAGTTAAAAATAAATTTAGTAGGAGGTCCCCTTCAAAGTTATAATTTTCTAGAATGTAAAACATTTTTTTTTTTTTAAATACTAATCAAGACAAACCTTCCTTCCCTGTGCATTTCCCCCGGGACTGCTTTTCCCTGTTTTCTGGTTCCCAACGGTCCTTTCCTTTCCTGGCCTATGCAGGCTTACCTGCAGGGCGCTCTCTGCCAACACCCAGCCCCATCACTCACTGAGTGCCCCCTGGGGTTTCACAACTCTTTCCCCACTTTTATCTCTCCTCCTTCTATTCAAGGAGCCCTATCATACAACGTGAGTCCATCCTAATGTCTGGAGTCTAAACATGGTTCTGTCACTGCTTTTAATCCACGGAGGAAGGAGGAGATAATCTCACTCTCCCCCTTATTACAGGTTTAAAGACTCAAACCTTCATCCTGAGATGGAGGAGAATCTCCAACAAAAGCAACGTGAAGAGAGTTCAGAAGGCAATCGATGCCCTTCGCAACCACCTGTGCCCACTGAAGAACTCCATCAAGTCATTTCCGGATCTTACCAACTTGCCTTGACTGGGCTCCCATTTGTCCCAAGGACACTCCTTAAAAGGAGGGGCTGATGAGGGCAGGACAGACAGCAGAGCTGACTACCGAACCCACAACACAGAATGGCCTCGGTTTCTCTTTCCCGTTCTTTTTGGTAGCCTACACATTCAGTCCTGTAGCCACTTGCTGCAAAACACATGGAAACCAAGGGCTCTTTCCTAGTAAAAATGGATGCACAAAGTGTTTAATGATTTTATGTCCTATATCTCAGTAATGTGTTCTGTTTCAGACATTAATTTTGTCTGCCAACTGCATCTTGGCAGGCTACCATATTTGCTGGGTTAATAGTCTGACTCCGTTTTATTTCTATCACCATAAATCATACATATATGGGTGTATGTTTGCTTTATTTATAGAAAAAAATCAGTCAAAACAGATAAACCAATACTTTGCCATTACGCCGCATCATTGCGTATTGATTAAAATTGCTGGTACTAACTATAGATCGTCAACGCTCAATTAATTTTCACACAGTGACTCCAAGCAAAATCAAATAAAGGCAGTGTACCTTTAAATTTTACAAATCTTAAAAATCAAGAAGCACAGCACTCTCTCCATGTTGAATAATCAGTGGAAGCTACTAAGAGATTTTTAGAAATATAAGTATATGAGAAATACAACTGTTAAAGCGATCAATTTATAGCAAGGAATGAGGCCCAAGACAGGATTTGGGGTTTAGAAACCATCCTTCTGCTTCGATATTAACTGTCTGTGCTTGGATGGCACTCTTCAAGGTTAAGGAAAAAGGAACAAGGCAAGAAGTAGGAGATTCCTAAAAGTTAAATGTAATTGCAGCGTACCGTGTTTGGTCTCCTAACTGCAAAAGAGTAATATTCACTTTTAATTCTCTAGTAACCATTGGATGCCCTCCATAATTTTAGCCTCCAATTATTCTGAGAGTGTGTTTTCTTTCCTCTGTTACATTTACACAGGACTAGCCCTCCCTCCCTTTCTCATACCCGCTGTGCCTCAGCTAACCCAGGCTGAAATGCCTTTTTCTCTTGACTCTATGGTCTGCCGGTCTTCGTTCTGCATTCCCACCGTTCAGAAAGGCTTCCACTCCCTCCCAGTGACCAATCGTCCTATACTGTCATACCCTGCTAGAGCACCACTTGTCTGTCCCGAAGAGCTAGTTGCTGGGCCCCATCCCATGGCCAAGGATCTGAGTCATCCTCGATCTTCTTAAATAAATGCCTTGCACTCTGCCCTCTTCCTCCAAGGTACCCAGAAACAGTCAGCTGAACTTAAGTCCTTCAATTCGAGCAGCTGCCAGAGTATACCATCCGGTCTCCATTGCTCGGGGTGGGAAACAGTGAAGAGATACTGTGGGGTCTGCCCTTGGCGGAGAGCTCGGTACTTACGGGTTGAGGGGCAGCTTTGGGTTCCGTAGACTTCACGTGCAGATGGGTCATCATGGCTTGCAGGCGCTCTTTGTCTTTTGCAAGCTAGTGGGAAGGAAATGCTCTGTTATTTCTTTGAATACAGATGCATTACTATTTTAACATCCGAAAGGATACATATTCCAAATTAAACTATAGCACCACGGCACATGACAAAATCTTTCTCATTGCTTAATCGTTTTTGAAATCTACACGACCATTGCCAAACTCGAAGCGACTGGAGGTGTCGGTGTGAGATTTCTCAACACAAGACGCATGAGCTTTTAACTGGGAAGTTCTAGGCCTGCTGGCACCAAGGAGTCCCATAGAACACAGACAGCTAAAAGACAGAAACGTGAATCATGCCTATTAACCAATCTTATTCACGAACAAGCCAAAGGAAAGCGAGTGAGGTGGGTAACCCTCGTAAAATTCATCTTTTGTGGTTGTGGAAGAGCTCTTAGATGCATGGATGCATTTGTGCAGAATTAAGTTCATCCTCCTTAACAGGTGGGCGTAGCTAAGCACAGTGTGGCTGAACAATACTGGTAGGGCAGGCACAAGGACAAGGGCTGACCAGGTCTCATCTTCAAGCAAATATAGAATTAAGCCTCATCATTCATGTACTCAGTATTTGAGTGCCTGCTATATGTCAGTCTCATCTTAACAAAAATTGGAAGTCGTCTCATTGTACAAAAAATTACCTTCTGGAGAAACACAAGTTTCTAACCTGATGTACATCATCGCACTCAAAATACTACTAGATGCTCCTTCTTTTTTGCTTGCCCTGAACTCTTTATCGTGATGGTATTTTTGATAATTCAAGGGCAGCTGGGCACAGGGGATGCAGAATAATTGATTATAGGTGGTTTCACCATAAGCATCTTTGCCACACAACTAATTGGCCGTAGGACAATTTCACCATAAAAGATAGGATCATGACAAATGAGAGCGGGATGTTCCCGAAAAAGGACAAAATGAAACAGAAAAAATGAATAACAAATGAAACGGCTTCTCCATATAAAACATTTGAATCCATTCCAAAGTGTACAGTGCAGACTGATGGCAATCCAGCATAAGTAACGGGTTTTATTTTGTGGATTGTATCAAAGCACTTCACTTATCTTCCAATTATTCACAGAATCATACATTTTCTGATTGTTCTCATTCATTCCCATTCAGCACTGTACTTTTTCCTTTACCGATACAATTCCTTCTGTCATTAAGGAGAGATACTCGTTTCCAAATACCAGAATACATGTTTGTAACTGAGCTCTGTATGGTGCCGTGAAGGCCTTCTACATGGTCGCTTGTTCTTGACATATGGTCTCATGCCCATGGAGAGACATTCCAAAGTTCTACAGGACATGAGGATTGGAAAATCTGGGCCACCATGTACACCATTACAAGGGCTACGATTTATATAATACAAACATGGAAGTACTTTGTCAATGAAGAAATGAAACCAAACTGTCAAACCAAAATGTCAACCAGTTATTATTATTTATTTTTAATTTCTTAGGGCAAAATTGCCTAAGGACAATTAGTTCTGTGGTGTAAATGACTGCGGCAGAGAGGTCTAGAGCAAAGACGCTTACAGCGAAAACACCAGACATGATAATAATTACCTCTGTAAGGTAAGTGGGAAGTAGATCTCTAAAAGATAAAGGTATAGTTAGGAGAAGAGCTGTGCAATTTGGGGAAAATGTGGAAGACATTAATGAATGAGTGAGTGACAGAGGGAGAGAGAGAGTGAGAAAGCAAGAGAGAGGCAGAGAGAGTCTTAGAGTAGCACTTTTTTTTTTTTTAAAGAGTAGTGCTTTTATAGACCATTTGTCCAAAATAATGCCTTTGAACTGGGGAAGGACTCATTTCTTCTATGTCATATAATTAACCTTAACTCTTTGATATATCAAGTTTGGGGGGCACTTGGCTGACTCAGTTCATAGAGCGTGTGAAGAGTTCAGGGTTTGTGAATTCGAGCCCCACGTGGGGTGTACAGATTGCTTAAACAGAATCTTCTTCTTTAAAAAAAAAAAAAAAAGATTTTATTTATTAGTTTATTTATTTATTTTAGAGAGGGAGAGAGCGTGAACAGGGGGAGGGGCAGAGAGGAAGGGAGGAGAGAACCTCAAGCAGACTCAGCACTGAGCATGGAGACTGACTCAAGGCTCCATCTCATGACCCCGAGATCATGACCTGAGCCGAAACCGAGGTTAGAGGCTCGACTGACTGAGCCATCCAGGTGCCCCCAAAATAAAATCTAAAAAAAAAAAACAAAAAACAATTAAAAAAAGAAAAAAGAAATATGAATTTTTCCTAGGCTGAATTATTCCAAAATAAAAGTCAAACAGGACATTTTAAAAATAAAGGTGTTTCCTAAGGGAAAAGAGGTGTTTCAGCATTTGGGGAAAGACAGAGGAAAGGGAAAAGGTACGAAAGCAAGGGAGAAAAAGGTTTTTGGCTTATCCTGGCTGGATGACTCAGTCTCAAGCCGTATCACATTTGATTTTTTTTTCCTTTTTATTCCCTTGTGGTGCAGGGAGGAATAAATTAAGAAGAAGAAAAAAAGCCTTACAGTGTTAGCATTTATCTTTCAACAAACAGGAAATGAAAATGATACCATATTAGGAGCCACTTTACGTTATTCATCTTCTGTGCTTTAGTAAGTTATTGAACGGCCAAACTCAAAGATGCTCTGAACACATAATGCCAAAGGAATTTAGTTTTCCAAAGTGGCTCAGTTAAAACAATTAAAATGTTCACAGTGGCATTCTTCTACAGCTATTTGTATTTCTGTAGTTATTCGGTTTGGGGTTTTTTTTTTTTTTTTGCTTTTTTTTTTTTTAACTGTGTTTTAAGTTTTTAGATGTTAGAACCAAAATATTCTTAGAATTCTAAAAAAATGCTTTGTCTTAAAAGTTATCATGAGGCAGAAGGAATGAAGGCATATCTATTATTCTTTTTAAAAAACAAGTAGTCTGCTGTACTGAACATTACAGATTAAAGGGTGAGAGGTGATATTTACTTAAGAGTCTGATGAATATTAATTGTGACTTAATTTGGGGGTAAACACTGTTGATGTAGCAATTAACCAAGACCAAGGAGAAGGAAATCCAAATTCCCAGCATCAGAAGGAATCATCAACCCTATGTTCCATCCAGATGTCTAAGATGCTGACATTTTACTGGTCAAATGTAATAACACAATGTCGCAAACATATACATACAGTTTGTACACAAAGACACATCCTTAAACCCTGGAGGTCACTGCCATGGAGACATTTTCTCACTTCTCCATGAGAATATTAACGTAAAATTCACTGTCCATTTTGAGAATTACCCAGGTTCCTTATTTTGCCTCACCCTTAATTCTACCAGCCTAGCTCTGTTATTAAAGATGGGCAAGGTTACAGAAAAAAAGGCAAAATTCCAAGTTTCTGTTTTTGTTTGATCAGTGCTAACTAGCGTGTAATACATTCTTAGATGTGTTCTGGATTTTTACCATCAGTTACAGCTCTAACGCTAACACAAATCCTTTTAACAATTAAAACAAAACAAAACAAAACAAAACAAAAAACCCAAAAACCTCACCTGCCAAATTCACTTTTTGTTGTTTTAGGCAAAAAGGCTAATCTTTTATACCTACTGAAACCACATCCCCTCTCTACTGGGGCTGTCCTGCACTTTAATATTCAGTGGCCCTTCAAAAAGCTTTTGGATTCATTATTACTTTTTCTGCCATCATTCCATGAGCTCAGCATCCCTATCCCTTTTCACGGCATCCTTTCATTCTTATAATAGGACAATACAAATATTTAATATTAGCAGGTATATATTCCAGCATTCCGTCATCAACTGAATTGCATGCAAAGCAAAGCAAAGGATGAGAAATGTACTCCAAAGGTCAACTAAAAATTTGCGTTGTCAAATTAAAACAATTTTTTATGTTGTGTTATCAGAAATTACTAAAAGTTTTCCTGGTGGATACAGGAGGGGTATCTGGTATGAAAGGAATGCCGACGGGCCCCACATTGAGGGGAACTGCTCATACAATATTTGTTTATTAGCAGGTTGTTCTCCAATTTTGGAGGGAGACAGCAGAGTGAAAATGGATGAAGGTCGTAGGCACTGAAATCACACTATGCTACATTCAAATTCTGGCTCTGCAACTCTGAGCACATTATGTAACCTTTTCAAGTATTTAGTTTCTTCTTCTAAATATGGAATAATAATCTCTGAACGCTGAAGAGTTGTTTTGAGGATTAGATAAGTTCTTCACATAACAAGCTTAGCATAGAGCCTGGTGCTTCACGGATGCTCAGAAATATCTAACTTTCTTTAAAGGAAAGTTACATCAGTCTAGTCTATTTGGACTTCAGCTGGTTAAGTATGTGCTTGGAACCTGGGTCCATGGGACAGGAGTTCAGTGGGGTGTGCAGTGGGCCTAGCTGGGGAGAGAATTTTGATGTTTTGAAGAATGGAACAGAAATCGTAGGAGAGATGAAGCCCATTGCTTATGGATTGATTTCTTTGGTTCTTGTGGTCTCTTTTCCCTCATCCTAGGCAAATGCTTTTTCTCCCCTTGGCTGATATAGGTCATCCCCTCTTCTATTAACCATGGCCTCAAATTAGGTTTTAGCCCGTCTGGGGTGTGAAAGGCGGGACCGCTTGTATCGCTTAGGACACACTGATAACCGCCGATGGCAAGGAGCTCCATTCAACATCTTCAAAGATAAAAACTGAGGAGATTAAACTCATTCTTTTAGCAGAGAAAAGGGAACCCGGTTTTAGGTTCATTTAACATAATCACTTTATATGTTGTCTGGAGGACTAATCATTTTAAGCCCAATTTGGCGGTTCTCACTTGTGAGAAACAGAATCTGAAATAAATGAAGGATTCTGGATGCGTAAAAATGTCTGAATTACTGAGGACGGATGAGAAGAACGCACCAAGGGACTCCTTTGATTGCACAGAGGCAAAGACTGTTGTGGCTACTTCAAATCCTCTTTCTACTCTCGTGTTTCACAGTTGGGGAAACTGAGGCTACAAGGGTGAACTCACCTAAGATCGCGGAGCTGGGAAGGGGCAGAGGTAAGGCTAGAATTCTAGGTGCGGGACGCCTGGTCAGACTTTCCCCCTCTGATGTGACGGTAAGAGGCACCTGGGATGCGAACTGAAAACACAGGATACTTGCCGCTCTTCCTACCCCACCTATGCTGAACCACCGCCGCAGAACCTCCAAGGCAGGGGGAGATACAGAGCTTCAGCAGGCCCCCCATGGAAGGGCAGGCAAGCTGGGAGTATTCCCAGACAATGACAGTCCCCAATTTAATTGACTGGGATATCACCTAAACTCGCTAATAAGCCCAACATGCCAAGCGAGGGGATGTGGGAGTAAACATTTTAATAAGGATCCCATGTGTCTAGGTTTAATGCGTTGGTTTTGGGAATCAAGACTCTGCCATGGACTGAATAAGTCTTCACAGCAGCTGTCTCGTTTTATATACGGTGAGGACCCAAACGCAACTGATCGAGGCAGATGCAGACCCATTTTATGGGTCTCTAAAGTATGTATGATCAAAAGAAAAACAAGAAAAAAAAAAAAAACCCGCGATTTGGAAGGAGGGGCGATGAAATCTTCTACCTGAGTATTTACCAAAGAGTTCTTTTTGACCCACTTATCAAACTCTGGTCATTCACATGCCTTCCAAGCTCAGTGCCAGTGAAAACTTCTAAATGATTTCTTTAACACAACTGCGGCTCTCAGGTGGTAGGCAACCTATGGCTCATTTCACCCCAATGGAAGAATTTCCCTACTTTTATTGTATTCTGTCACCGTCTTAACATTCCTTACGTGTTGTTATTAAAGACTCTCTTGACATTTAAAGCAGACGCACACTAATACTCAGTCATAGTCTAGGAATTCTAATGCTCCCAGAGTTAAGCAGGATTTTAAATTATGAAAAATAAGTGTCTTGGTTTTCAAAGAGGGACGTGGAAGTGAGAAACCCAGAGACCCCCTCTTCTTTTTCTTGGCTCTAGTCACAAAGCAGTGACACTAGGCAGCGATGATGCCATCAGGCCGTCTTCCCCACATGCTCTGAGCTGACTCAGGGAGAGTCGGGAGGCTCCGGAGGCGGACCACTGCTGGGAAGAACTGTCCCGAGTGTCGCCTTCACTGGGGTTAGGCGAAGAGAATATATTTGCAGAAGTCCAGGAAGCTGGTGTGATTACCAACAGCACCGCTAATGGCAGAGTAATCACACGTGAAGTTCCCACAGTAATTGATCTGTGTTAGGCTTAATGTCTTAATGTCTCTTTCTGCTATTGAAACTTGTGCACTTTTCGCCCTGCTGATGTTTTCTTGGAGCTTACAGTTCCTGCTGTGGATGATTTAGAAAACTTCCAAGTGATTCCTGTGTCACCGAGTTCCAGCCCCGTCTGGCTGTTGTCGGTTGCTGAGGAGGGAGCCGGAAGAGGCAGAGAAAGGCTTGGCTTCCCCAGTCTGGTTGTAAAACCAGTGGTGTGCAACGCCTGCGTGTCATACGCAGACCCTCAGCGAACCAGGATGACCCCGCATGAAAAGTGCAAGGCAGCAGCGTCGCCAAAGGAGGTGCATGCTACACGGGCTGGGCTAGACCCCTGAGCGTTGCCCAGTATCTCCATCGGCTTTGAACAACTGAATTAGACCTTCTACGCTCCAGTTTCCTCATCTGGAAGAGGAGAGACACAGAGAATTCTTTCTTTCACTCTAAGGGCCAGTAACTCGTCCTCGGTGACTTAGGAACACCTTTTCAGAGGAGAAGAAAGGCACATGCTCATTCGATGTCTGATTTCCAAATGTTCTGTTTTCCGTTAAAAAAATGATTCTTACAACTGAGGAATTCGGGAAGCATCTCCTCACGGGGAGGTTGTGAGGATTCCGTGAAATCAGGAGTAGGAAGTACCGAGCACACTGCCTCGGCATACAGTAGGAACTCAGTAAATACCCTTTCGATGGCTTCCCAGGTCCTTTATAAATTATAAACAGAACAGGGCACGTTAAACCGCTCTCTTCCAAAGCCACTGGATTCAAAGTGATCATGTCTGTGAACAACTCATTCCATTTTGCCAGGTACTTTCCCAGTTTTGAAACTGGAAATCCCAAGTCCCAGGAAGGCCAACTGTGAAGTCTGGTCCCCCTGCTTCCCAAGGAACAGAGAGATGGACTGAAGAAAGAACATCCACTCTTCTATCCTCCCTCACACTACGATCAAGGCCAATGCTTACATGGCTCTCTTGGCCTGGAACGTACTTGCCCTTGCCCGTTGCCGAGTCCGCCCTGCCATGCCTCTTATGCTTCCTCTTATGAACCCCGCCTGGTGTGGAGAGGTGGGCTAGTCTTTCCTCCCTGCTAGGCTGCACACCCAGGAAGGAAGAGGCTGTCTTGCTTATCTCAATCCAGTGCTCCGAATACAAGAGGAGCCTGATAAACGGTAACCGAATGGAATCAAATTATTAAAGACAAAAAGTCCCACCCCTCCACTCCCACCCTCCTGCTTAGGTCAGCCAGAGCATCCCCATCGGTTTGGTGGGCTCATTCTCCTCTTGGTTGCTTTCAGGGTTCACTTTAAGGGGTTTAGAGGCTGAGGGATTGTAGGAATCCTGCCCTGGGCCCTGGCTCCTGACATGCTGAGCTGTGGACGTGAGGAAACACTGGCTCTCCAAGGCTTCTTTCCTTCCTTCGAAACCCATCTGCACACCCCGGGGGTTCATACATACGCACTGACAACTGGGCAAGGTCACGCGATCGTTAAAACCAACATATGTGGCCAGAAAAACTGATCTATGCCATGAATGTCTTGGCTTTCTGAGATAGGGAAATCTGTCTGAAGACTTTTTCCTGTCTGTTCAATCGGATGCTTTTCCCTTTTCCCAAGACGGGATTCCAGCCTAGCCACGGAGATAGCCCGTATGCCACCTCACTCACAGCCTACCGGCTGAGGCCGTTCACGAGCATTTCCCACCTAAGGAGCCCAGGCAAGTAGGTCCATATGAGTGTAAATCCTCTGGGCACGCTGGCTGGTGCTCGAGTGTGAAAGCAGATTCAGATGCTGCCTTACCAGCCTGCCGATGGTATATGGCTGGGCCGTTCTTAATCTCAACCTATTTCCGCATCCTGTGTCTGTGGCTCCTCTGTCTCGTTGTGTGTGTGTGTGTGTGTGTGTGTGTGTGTGTGCACACTTCATGACCTACGTAAGACCATGCATGTTGATTGTGGGAACATCACGCCCCTCCAGTTCTAACCTATCCTCTTGTCGACACAGCATCCAGAAGAATCTGTCAAAAGAAAGCATCTAAGAGATAAAATCTTAATACATGCCCTCACCTCAAAAAGCCATGTTCTTTACCCAAAGGATTACTATGGTGTCCATCCACCTTGAGGTTAGGTGCGTATATGTACAAGCACGCAAACAAATTCTCTACAAGGGTGGGCTTCCAGGTAGTAGATGGGGTTAATCACCATCGGATCCATTGCTAAAATGTCAAAGATTACAACTGTCTTCATAACAGTGAAATGTGGTTAGAAATATTCTGGAAGGTTCAGAATGCCCACTAGGACATCTTCTTGACCTCTCTTCCCTCCGAGACCAGTGACAGGGAGCAACACAAGAAGTGAATTAAGCATTCTGTTAACAAGCTCCACATAATGAGTCCACTGCTAGGAAAACATGCATTATATATCGTGGTAGCTTCCCACAAAATTAACAATATGAACGCATTTCACACTCAATGCTGACGGTATAGGCCTAAGTCAGACTTCGTAGCCCATCATCTTGATTTCTGGCTGGTTGCCTTATCTCTCAACACTGGAACCGTGAACACTTTTCATGTGATTCAAGTATAGCATTGCATAGGTAGCACCAAGAAAGGAAATTTCTCAAGCCAGGATCCCCTGAGGCCAACAATGGTTATTAAAATTATTTTTCGCCTAATTCTTTAGGAGGGGTTCATTAGAGGTAAGAAACACAAGGGCCTTCTGTTTTGGGTCAGAGGGAGGGTTTCTGGGGTGTAGATCCGGGGGGGGGAGGGGCTAGAAATGGACAGCCCTCAAGTGGCTTTCCTTCCTAATGGGTCATGTCTGATGCTGGCTGATGAAGCCCTGCAGAATTCTCCCATAGAACCCTTTCGCAATGATGTTCTAGGGTAGACATAATGAACCTCCATTGATCTATGATGTTAAGATCCAACTGGAGCTTACTGGGATTATTTTTCTACAGGGGCACAAGTGTGACTTTGCTTCCAGATGTAAACACCAGAGGTCTAAGTGCTGCTGTGCAGAGAAGGCCTGTTGAGTCTGCGCGGTGGGGAAGACTGCTCCTCCAACAATACGGGGAACAGCCTGGGGGAACGGTTGGTTCCAACTTTGACGGCTCTTTTCTGTAGTGCTAAGTTGTGCAAATGTTTTTCCGATTCAAGTTAATGAATAGGAATTCTGTAATATACTTGGGAGGTTCAGGTAATTCCTGTTCTGGGGAATGCCTTCTTGAAGGGCAAACAGAAGGAGCCTTGGGGTTGGTCATGCCCAGGGCGTCCAAATGGAGGAATGGAGGAGGTGATTCGTCCGTGTGCTGTGGAGGGAATGGGGGGATGATGCCAAGGGGAAATAAGAGAAAGGCTGTTCAAGCATAAGAACACCTCTTCAAAGTATTCTTGGCTGCTGCAGGGACCTGGTTTCCCCAACACCTCAGGTCCTATGGGCACAGCGACTGTTTGTTAAGTCAATTAAAAAGTACATTTCCAGACATGGGTACAAGAAATGGCAAATGTGACAGGATAAACATGGAAATGCTGACATGAGAGGAAGGGGAAGCCCACAGGTAGGATGGCTGGTGGGTCTAAGTATACCCTGTCCCAGACAGTCCCACAATGTGCCAGATCTGCAGCCCAAAGGCTCTCCATCTAATCCTGACCTCTTGGCTCTGGCTCAGGGCGTGGGTTTGCCAACAACTAAATTCATCTGCTTGAATAATACCTAATGGGTGAAATCAGATTTGGCCCCTCTCTAGCACTGAAACTCTCTTTTGAGTGTGTTTCTAGTGTTTTCAAGAACCCATCAGTATCAGCTAGCACTACCCAAGGAGGGGACAGTGCCACTAGAAAATTACTTACCTACACTGTGTTTTTCCTCTAAAATGTAAGAACCAGGGAGGCAACGTCAACCATTTTGCTCACTCTCGCAACCCTTTACTGACCTCAGCGAGGTGCCTGCTATGTCACAGGCTCTGGGTGATGTGTGCTAAACGAATCGGTAAGATGAATGAATGAATGAATGAATGAATAACTATCAGCCTGCTTTTCCATGATCCCCAAGGTAGACAAGTACTTGTTACATGAAACCGCTGTTGGGGAAACCTGACCAACGCGGTGACTAGAATGGTTTTATACACCAAGGCAAAGAAGGAGGAGAGAAGAAGGGGTTCACAGACCTTCAGATAGCCAGGAGCCTAAGAGAACAAGTTGCTATTATATAAAATGATGTAAATGGGGTTTTTTTTTTAAACCTCTGGAGCAGGGGTTGTTTGGCAAACCTCTGGAGCAGCCAGCCAGATAGTAAATATTTTCAGCTTGGCAGGCCATAAGCGACTCTGGTGCAAGGACTTGACTTTTCTACTGTAATGCTGAAGCAGCCACGGTCGTAGAGGACGCGTCAAGGAATGGGCGTGGCCATGTTCCAATACAGCCTTAGGTATGGACACTGGCATCTGAATCTCACATGCTTTATCCTTCTTTTGATAACCCCTCCCCACCCCGCCCCACTATTCAAAATGCAAGAACCCTTCTTAGCTCTCGGGATTGGGCTCCTGACCTGCAGTTTGGCAACCCCATTCTTGACAAGCATTGTGTGATCACTTCGGCAACTCCCTCTGCCTTGAAGACACCAAACCCTTCAGAATGAGCCTGGCCCTTCCTCCGTGAAAGCAAACTCTCAGGCAAAAATATTACGAGGAATATCGCAGGTAACGACCCCACAGTAACTTCCAGCCGGATGGTCTCCTCTGGTCTCTATCACAAGTTGAAAACCCTGCCTTCAGTTTGATTTAGGGCTGAAGGATGAAGGGAAATCCATGAATAAATAAAATACACAAATAATCAAAGAATCCTCCTAATGGCCTGCAATGCTCCCAGGCCACACTCACCAAAAAACAACATTAAAGCTGCCAGGAGAGAATCACTTGACTTACTGATGGTCTGACTCCTTTCCTTCTCTGGGCAGCCCTTGGGGAGAGTGAGGAACAATGAGTCAAGTCAATAATCAGTTCCTCAGTAATGAACAGTGGCCCCACACTCTCAAATCTGGAGTCTGGTACATCTACTTGGGCAAACCGTGACACTGTGAAACACTTTGTTCTAACTGAATGTTGAGAATTTAATTTTATCAACTAAATAAATGCAAGAACTTGCATCACTTTATAATCACCAATACATAAAGATTTTAGGTAGCAAGAGCCATAAAGTTTGTTCTGTTGAAACCAATTTTTCAAGGGCTTACTACACAGCAGTCTGAAGTGAACTTTGGCAGGGAAGGGGGTGGGGGGAGATAAATAACGCTACTGTTTTCCTTCTGAAGAAACATGCTAAATTTAAAGATGTTTCCAAAGACTTACGTAAAAATTTGGGGATTTTATGATGTGCCCTTTGCCTGTATGAATCTCTCACTGTTCTAATAAGTTCATCTCTGTAGTCTGAATAGAAAAATATTAACTAAGGAAAATAACTTTTGAGACAATCTTACTAAAAAAATGTAATTTGTCCTATAAGATGATAACTAATTAAAAAAAATCCTTTCTATCCTGAAAAGTCACAACAAAAAGTTTAAGTGTGTTTTGGCTGATTTTTCTCTGCAACTATTTGAAGCTGTAAATGACTTAACTCAGTAAAATTCCAAATGTAATTATCTTCTGTACTTAGCCTAGGGCTCTCCATATATCTCAGCATTGCTGTCTTGCATACAAAATAGGCTTTTCGATGGCTGGTAACAATATAATGTACAACATTGTTTTAATTTCCCCTAGTCGGCTAACCTCTTGCCTACACTAAACCAGCCAGAGGAAGAAGCCACAGTGAGTCATCAAGCACTCAAAAGCATTTTGGAACTCGGTTGCATAAATGGGGTTTTGCAGGGTCAGGCTTTTGCAATTGTACATTTTAATAATCTCCATTTCTGACCCAATTTTTACTTTTAGAAACTAATTTTCTATTAATTATACCAAGAACGGAATTATTGTTAAAATATGGTGGTTCATCAACAAGTGACACCGGGAAGTGGAACCCACATTAAAGAATGCCCCCCATCCCTCCTCACAACTGTGAGCCACAGGAAAAGAGGCAGAAGTTTATTTTCTATAGTCACAAAACACATTCAACATGGCCCCAAGGACTGCCAAATATAAGATTTCTTATCTCTATACACACATATATACATATGTATATAAGATATATGTATACATACTATATATATAATGTATCTGAATACATGTTTGCATGTGTGTGCATATGAGTGCATATTTAAAATGTCTGCACTGAACTCCTGGTTCTCAGAGAGAGAGAAGGGGACAAGTTAACATGAGGAAGAAATCCACATACAGCTTCTATGTTAACTTATGACAGCACGGTTGAGTGTGTGCGTGGGTACGTGTCTGTGTGTGTATGCGTGTGTGTGTGTACTTGCTGCTGACACTTGCGTGTGCTTCCCCCCACCCCGCCCCCCATTCTCTCTCAGCCTCTCTCCCTGGCTCGGCTCCCTAACTCCAGGTTAGCAATACTGGCAACCCAGGGCACTTACATTAACAACAGACTAAGTTTAAGTTTTTTAACTTAGAACGTTTTCCATTTGGAGGAGACACAAGGGAGGGGGAGCAAGAGGGAGCGAGAGAGACAGAAAGCTCACAGAGGCAGCGGGCAGTCGGAGGCAGACACAGAGAGAGGCACAGAACTTTGAAACGCCTGAGCAGCAGCTCTCAAGGAGCAGCCGAAGGTGACCTTTCCCCGAAGAGTGAAAAGGGAAGAGGAAAAAAAGGACAACAAGCAGTTTTGGACCTTCCATTCAATAATGAGTACACAGGAACTCATTTCAGAACACTACAGAAATGAGGAATTTGAGGAATACTGAGGGAATATTAAAAATAAATGTGGCTTTACCTGTAGCTCTAACTGCTGTACAACCTGCATTTGTACTCTACATTGAGCTGTACTTCTATCGTCCAGCGCATGCTCACTGTTGAGATGTCTGCAACAATACATAGAAAATCATTAAGTGAAATGGAGACACAAAAAGGAAAATATAAGTTACCAGGACGTTTCAGCATCAACTAGGCCGTGGGTCTAGTTCACAGCGGACAGTCGTCGACGTGTGCCCGGCCTGCCCTTCTCCATCCCCACCACTGAGTACTGGCATTCCGTGTAATTTAGTCCACGGTTAGGACCCAAATCAGAGTCTTCCAGAAGGAGTTCTGCAGGGCCTCGAGAGATAACCATTTATACGTAAATAAAAGAAAATTCCAGCAATTAAGTCGAGGTGGCTTCTTAAGACCCCCTCGATGGGTAGACACCTAAGAAAGGGACCGCCGGCTAGTTCGGAAGCCTAATTTGGATGGGGCCGGATAGGAGCGTGGGTTCACAAGAACACTGATTTTTGTAACAGAGGACACGCCCTTATATTGAAATGCATTAACCTGGACGACTGATAGGGCAAAGGCTGGAAGAGCAGCATTAAACATACGGAATCTGAACCACAAACCTACACATGCAAATTATGTACCAGCAAGAGAAAATAAAATGCAGACAATTATTGAAAAAAGAAAACTCTGCCTGGGTTCTTAACTGTTAATGATCTGGTGATCCAGTTTCTAGATGATTCAGGCCACCTGCTGAGGATGCCTGTCTTGTGGTCCTTTTACTATTTATTAGATTTTCCAACAGGGAAAAGGCTAACAAACTGAAATTTCAATCCGTTTTACCATACACAGGACCTCTGGTAATCAGAGGGCTGAATCAAAGCCTAAAATTTTAAAAATAAAAATTCCTGTATCCTTATAACTCAATTCTTTCCTATTAGGGAAAAACAAAAAGACTTCATTAGGTAAAGAGAGATTCACCTCAAATTCTGTGAAGAACATTTTCATGACATTTAGGCCGAAAACAAAATTTGGATTTGAGATAAAATTATCAAAGTAACGACAACATCAACAACAACAAAGGGGGACAGCTCACTTTTAAGACTGTAGGATGCCACCCTATTTCAGTTACTTTTCTCAAATATGGCTTAAATAAGAAATTTAGAACGCAGGTTTGCAACCTTGCAAAATACCTAAATAAACCCACTGCTCACCTTTGGCACAGCTGAGTTACCTTTAACTGAGTTAAAGGTAAAATTAAGCTTTCCTCCTTTGTTAATGCGTCCCCCTCCTGCTTCCCAATACAACAAATGTGGTTATTTCATGTCCTGAAGCTACTTGGAATGACTTTTACCTTAAAAAACCAAATGAATACAAATTCTGCTATTCTCCACACTTATTTACATCCCGCCCCCCCCACCCCACAAAGAACAGAAAAAAAAAAAAAGAGAGAGAGAGAGAGAGCAAAGAGGAGACTTTAGGGTGAACAACAGTAATGAACCTTCAAGATATTACCTCCAATCTTAGGACAGAATAATGACTGCAGTCTATTCTGTTTAAAGAGTAAATGAACAAACAATGGAAGACCACACAAGGAAGGCCAAGCTAAGCAGTT